>NC_137655.1:14045118-14239492 GCF_963422515.1 Blennius ocellaris | reverse complement strand
CAATCAGTGCGGGCCTCACCATGGGCACAGCAGGCCCGACATTCGTCGGTAAATTCACGTGGAGACATTTCAAAACCGCGCCATTAACCGTCCCATCTAACCAGGTTAAATGGAGTCAGAATCTACGGGCACCATTTTGTTTGCGAGTTCCCCGTCAACCACGAGGCTTCAGTTCTAACTGGCGATACGAAGCACGCCACTCACAGTAATAACAGACTAACGGACAAGACGAGGAGAAACAAGAGCCGTGAGTGGCAAAAGCACTGCAAACACAGGGACTCGGTGATGCACACCAACATACAGTTACTGGGAGGAAACACCATTTAGATGATGCTAATGGTGTAACTGGTACACACAGAAAACGGGTTTCCTCGTCACTGCTGAGAACAAACACCAGAGAAGTTATTTTCTCACCCAAGAGTTTCTTCTTGAGAGCTTATATAGATCGAAGAAGGAAAAAAAACAAGAAGTAAAAACTCGTAAGGTTGAATCTTAAATCATAGTTTTAAATGGTCCCTTCAGTGGATAACCTTCTTATCTAGCCTACCCTGAGGTGATGAATAAACCATGACGTTGATTTAAAAGAAAGAAAAAAAAAAAAGTATTGTGCTCTAATCTGTCACATTTATTAAAATCTCTCCTGTGCTGACCGCTGCCTCGCTGCACTCTACAGATTCCTCTCCTCGCAACTCTTTGTCCGTACCCTCTCTCTTCCAGCGGTGGCGTCGTATGGAAGCGGTGGTGATGGCCGAGATGGATATACGACTGATGGTGGGCGTCACCTCCACCTGGAGCACCTTGCGCCCCCGCGGCTCGTCGGGGGCGCTCTCTGGCAGCGAGTTCTTCATTGCGTTCCCCAGCTGAAGTTGACACACAGACAGATGCAGATGAATCAACTCATTCTAGTCACTAAGACCACAGATGAATTACAGATTTAAAGCGTCGTCACTGCGTGTGGCTTGCCCCCCCCCCCCCCAAATGCTGCAGGTCTTACCAGGAGAGGCTGGGAGTAAAGCTCCAGCTGGGCTCTGTACACGATGTCCTCCAGAGCATCTCGGCCCATCTCCCACTCTCCATTGTATCTGCATATCAAAACACAAAGCACGTGAGCCCCCACACTGGCACGTCACAGCCTCACGTAGTGCGCTTATCCGAGTAAACAGGGAGCGTCTGGCAAGACGCCTTGATGTCTGACTCACATCCCCCTGAACTATTATTAGTTATTTAGTGATGCCTACAGCGAGGAAGGGGAGATTAACTTTGCCATCCATCCCTGCGGGATTATAACATTCTCTCTCACACTACAGTATTCACCATTTAATATGCCATTTGCAAAAGCAAATTCTGTTTTGCTGTTACAACAAAAACATTTGAAAGATTCATTCACTTTTTCTTTTCTTTTTTTTTTTTATGTTTGAAGAATTCAGGTTGATGTATAAAGAGTATGAAGTCAGTTTTAATAAGTTTATTCGAATGTTAAATAATCTCGGTCTACTTTAAAGTGTCTGTCAAGAATTCAGGTCTGATCTGACTGGACTGGCATTCATTTAAAAGAGTCCCAATGTCTTTCAAAGAGGCCAAGCATGAAAACAAATCCAGGTGTCGGTTAAAAAGTTGAAGTCTAAGCCTCCTTTAAAGATTCTGGGTGCGTAAAGAGTAAAAAAGTGCCTTTCAAGAGTCCCTAATTTGTGTTCAGTGCATAGAAAAGGTTCAGATTTTTGTCTTATGAATACAATTTAAAGTGTGTGCAAGCGCACAAAAAAAAATATGTGAACATATGTGGTGTCTGAGATTGTTGACCACCTGCTGTGGTACGCTTTAAGCTTTCTATGTGTAGTTTCACTGTTCAACAACTGGATTACGTCCGTAAGCACGTTGTGCTTATATTCACACACATTCCTAACACCCGTAGAATAAGTGAGTATAATGGGAGCACATTAGAGAGGCAGTTCTCTCTTTCATGAGAAAAGAGTGAAAAAATAAATAAATCGATGATAAAACGCTGATAAAGAAACTTGCCGAGAAGTTAGAATTCAGACTGGACAGGTGAAGAGTGGAAAAACTGAAGCCATTGGTCGATTCACTTTTCAGAAGTCTAGAAACTGTTACATAACCGGTGAACAGAGACTTTTACTTTCAGAGATGATTGTATCATCAACCTTTAACGGAGCTCAAATCTCTTTCATGTACATAATGCACAGAGCCATTTTGGAACTGGGCTCATAACAAGAAAATGAAGCAAAATTATTATGGGAAATCAAAACTGCCTTTAGATTGAACCATGAAGCAGGAAATCAGTAGATGACAAAAGAGTACGTAGATTAACTTAAAAAAAAAAAAAAAGATCTTAAGAGCTGCAGCTCTGACTGAAGCATGTTTTCTTTTCGTGGAAAGATGACAGAGAGCATTTTAGAGGAATACAATGCCTAGTTTTTATATCTAATCAAGAGAACTGAAATAGATAAGCACCAGTAAATAAAACCACTATAGATTTTATAAATTGCAAAAACTGCACAGGCAGTGAAAAGAAGTGGCTGATACGACTCGTTGATCGCATCCTGCGGATATAACCAGCACACAGCTGGGGATAAACACTGGGGTCCTCTTTGGACTCCAGATCAAACGATCGGGATGAATAGGCAGGTGAAAACAGGCTCTCTGATGTGAGGCCTGGAAAAATGCTCCAGAATACATTTCAAACCTGCCTGACGGGGGAAAAAAATATTTGATCTGATCGCCGTGCACCTCTTTCCTCTCTCTCAGCTCATGTGGTATTACAGTGCAGGAGCATTAGTGGGCATATTAACCTAAATCCCAGAGTGTCCTCAGCGTGTGCCAAGGTCCTTCACCGCCTGTGTGGACTCATGTTTATCTGCCCTTCATGTGCGCATGCCAGGGCCAAGGGTAAATGTGGGAGTTTGAGTTGGCAGTGACCTATGTGACTGCTAAAAGGGCCATTATTCTTTTTCGGAGTCGGTGATTGCTCAGACCTCCTGATTTCTGCCGTCTGCCCTGCAGGGGGCGACGAAGCAGAACGCAAAGCCCATTTTATCCCATCACCTTTTCAGGTTGCTGATTCTGATCACTACTGTATCAGTGGATCTGTGGCTAAGGACCGGGCCGTCATCCGGGAGCTATAATCAGCTTTGCAATGACTGTCCCCACAGAGGATGAAATCACCTGCTCCCACAATACACTGCTGATGTAATCAGTCTGCGCAGCGGGAGCTTCTGCGCTTGGTGCTGGCATATGCCGCGAGAGTTTCTGCAGTGGATCACAGCAAAACCAGAATCAGAGCCGCTCTCATTAGTGATGTCCCACAGTGGCAAACGGAGGAACTAACAGACACTGTGTTGTGTAACTTACTAAAAAAACAAATGTGTGGATTATAAAATGTGTGCGCAGGTTATCTTCCTAATTATCTCCTTTGTTCCCCAAGATCCATTTATTTACTACACATCTGCGATAAGGAATTACAAGACTGAAAGCGACTTAAAGCAGCTATAATCGGCTAATAATCACCTGAATGCGCAGCTCCCATGAGCTTTGTGCTGCTTTAGAGGAAACTAACTCTCTTTAATTTGTCAAACTCACAAGTTCTTTCATAACAGTCAGAGTAGAGATACAAGTGCTTCATAGCCCTGGAATTTCTAGCTCTGTTAAACAACTATGTGGCTGTAACAACCAGCTGCAGACGACTTTCTCAGCACCGAACGACAGACAGACAAGAGACAAGCTGGGGAAAAAAATTTAAAACATTTACCTTGCAGAAACAAAAAAACCGGAAGATCAGACTAAGTAAATATTTATTTCATGCTGCTCCTTATCTGTAACTGCTGCTAATGGGAGTAACTGTTCACTAAATAAGTGTAACAGATGATGGGTCAATGCATGATTGACAGGATTATCCTAACGCAAAAAAAAAAAGAAGCTTTTGCTACTTTAAATCTTATATTCTTGGCAGGACTTTGCATTTGCCCTTCTATTAAATACGTATATGGAAGTGCAGGATCATTCATGATATTTGAAAGCATGTCAATATACCCAGGACTTCATAGAATGGAAACAAAAACAGTAATTTTTTTTTAATCTACAGCAATCAAATTAAAATGTATAAAATAGTTCAAGATACGTACATGGCATGATAAACAGCAGTCAGCATCTGCACCATGAACTCGGGGTCCAGCAGCACGCGGTTACATGGTTCCCTCCAAAGCTTCTGCTGTTGCCGGGGGAAACCGCAGACACACAACCTGCGGTGGGAGGAGGTGAAGGAGGTCAAGATCTCAGAAATTCTTTGAATGAAATGCTGACAAAAAGACAACAGGTCAGATGTGTGGAAAGGGCAGAAATATTAAGGAGAACATCCGCTACGACACTAAACAGAATCAACGTATCAACTGATAAAGAAGCAGAATTCTCTTCGCTCATGAAGGTCAGCCAAGGTGAGACGACAGGGTGTGAAGCTGAACTCAAACAGTGAGCATTATCTTTCTTTGCAGCCACTGTTTGCCATCAGACTGTGCTGAACCTGCTCCAGGCGCTGTCTGCCTGTGTGCTCTCACACAGTGTAATTCATATCCTGAAACGTCCGCATGCTGCGGTGAAACAATCACCAGCAGCAGCCCCACCTCCTAGCCTCTTATTGTGAATTCCACTTTGATCCCCCGTCTTTGTCTTGCAAACAATGAGCCGCCTTAGAATTACAAACAGGTACTCCATGGTCAAATTTTCAATGGGCGAAATCCCCTTGAAACAATTTTACTGATCAAATCCGCCCACGGAGTGAAAACTGAGGAATGACGCCGCGCTGCAGAAAGAGCAAAGAGGAGCAAAGATAGCTGGAGCAAATCCAGCAAAAGCAGGAGATCTGTGCAAAGAATAGGCTGGAGACAGTGGGAACTGTACCCTGCGTACACCTGGCGTTCCAGTATAATGTGTTCATTTTCTAAAATAAAATGTTGCCTCGTCTCAAATACGAGCCGTGCGAACGACGGTCGTCATCTATATTCAGAACAACGTGCTATTTTACAAAATCTCATTCCGCATTCCACTATACTTAGAAACTCAGAATGCCCCTTGAGACTCGACGTTGCGCTAACCCCGGGCTAAAGAATGGACGGCGTCGGTGAAGAGAAGAGACGTGATGTACACACCGTGAGCTCATCCTGCAGACTGACTGATAGGAAGAAAGCGGCATGTAGACCACAGCAGAGTTGTAGCACAGCATGAGGAAACACAACACCTCGAACCTGTAAACACAAACACACAAACAAAAGTCAGTAACAAGCACAAAACTGCAAATCTATTAGGAAAGTGAAGAAGGAAAAGTTAGGGGACCACACATTTTAGGTAACATCAATCCATTCGCGGCTTGTTCGTATTACTTTGCAAAGTATTGTAACCAATATGACAACTTCACTGAGGGCAATTATGCAGAGTTGCTCAAGCACTTCATCAAACCTATGAGCTGTTAAATAGTCTGCAGAGCAAACCGCTTGCCTAAGCAACATTGTTCATAGTCAGCCAGTGCACTGTCTGTAGATAAAGTAAAATACACTGCGGCAATCACCAGCTCCCTCGGGGATGCAAAAAGTGTGACACTTAAAATTCAAAACAACTGGAACTGACAGCTGACTGCATACTTTGACGATATGTTGTCAGGTTTTGGCTACAGCACTTGACGCTAATTTATTGAAAATATGTGCTGGCAGTGACATGCGAGGGTGTCACTTAAATTACACGCTTGAC
Organism: Blennius ocellaris; assembly: GCF_963422515.1. Lineage (NCBI taxonomy): Eukaryota > Metazoa > Chordata > Actinopteri > Blenniiformes > Blenniidae > Blennius > Blennius ocellaris. The sequence continues at coordinate 14,233,741 of NC_137655.1, read as the reverse complement.
GTGGCACCATGCACAACACACTGGTGCGATGCGAGTGTGTGTGAGAGGGCGAGTCTGACCTTCTGTTAACTGTAACAGCTCTCTTTTTTTTTTTGAGAGAGAGGTCACAAAGTTTGAGAGAGATCTGATGTTGTTGAAAAGTCCTGGCTGATATAAAGGAAAGTCGTAATGAAATGAGAACGATCTGAATGGTTTTGAGTGCAAATACAAATGTCAAAATGAGAATGTGCTTGTCTTAACTTTGTGGGTCTGTTTTGGTGTGTATGTGTCTGTGTGTGTTGATGGAAAACAACCAGGAAAAGGACCTTGAGTGTAAAGGCTGTAATTGACTGTGTGCATGGGGGGGGGGGGGGGGATAAATGGCCCGGCTGTATTTCATCAGTGGTCGTGAGCCGACACCTCTCAGGAGCTTTGAGCTTTCCTCTCATAAACACTATCTCAGGCAAAGCCACACAAATGGATTTCCAGATAAGCTTGGAGGCCTGGCCCCGCTAAAATCCATTCAATATATTTATGATGCCCTATGTTTATGTTCTCAGTTGCGAGGGATCACACTGCTGCAGCCGACACACCAGATGACCAGTGGTATCAGTGCTGCCCTCGCATCATCAGCTCTGATAGATCAGATTTGTGTGTGTGTGTGTGTGTGTGTGTGTGTGTGTGTGTGTGTGTGTGTGTGTGTGTGTGTGTGTGTGTGTGTGTGTGTTTGTGTGTGCATGGCACTGCAAACACACAAGCATGTGTGCCGATTTTAGTGGAGCAGAGAAGCATTTTGGGATAGGATCTCTTTGCTGATTCATTACTATGCTGAGATTATCATTCATTCACAGCAGCAGAAAAAAAAAAAGGTAGAGCCAAAAAAGCTTTCAGGGCTGCCGAGTACAGCCAGAGGACAAAGAACAAATCCCATTTATTAGGTAAAGACGCAATGAGAACTAAAAGAAACAATTTTGTCATAATAATTCAATAGCAGGAATTGACAGCACCCATAAGGTCAAAGGTCGGTGATGTCACAAGGATTTACAAAAGGTCAACAATTTTCCGCCCCAAAATGAAAGAAATGCTCAACACAAATTCAATAAATTGATGCAATCATTTGCAGTAAATGACTTCTTGCATGGAAACAGTGTTTGAAGTCAGAGTGGTACCTGTTCTGGGCAGTAAAGGTCTCTCTTTGAGGATGGACGCCGCTGTACACCACACGGATCAGGTCATGTTGACACAGCGCTCCCTCTGTCAGAGCCATGGACCCCAGGCTAGAAGGCTAGGGAGAAAAAGACAGTTAATTACATGTTCGCTCACCATGACGACACATCGGTAGACTGGCAAGTGAGATTAGTGTGATGCTGGCAGGTGTGAATGAGCATGATTAACAAACGTGTGCTTTTATTGTCCTCACATGTGCAACTGGTATAATTGTATTTTAAAGTTTAGAAGAGTGAAATCATAACGCGGTGGCACCTGATGCCAAGTCCTCGTCTTTGGCCTTGTAAATGCTGAACACACTGGAAATATTGCTGAGCTACTTCTTTCTCTATCCATCTCCCACCCTCTCTGAGGAGAGTCTGAGCCCAGGCTTTTCTTTGTAAAGTCTGCATGTTCTTCCTGGGGATGCACGCATCAAAGATGATGGATGAGGATTAAAATAAATAGATGGATTAATGTCTATTGGTCTTATTGAAATATGTTTCGTCTTGGAGCAGAGTCCTTGTTCAGACTATTATCTGGTTACGATGTCAATTACTTAACAATATGCATCAAGCATTGGGTGGCTTAATATCTGAACTCCACAGCTTCTTTGAGAAAAAACAAAAAATCCAACCTACTGCTCTCAACTTGGAAAAAAAAACAAAAATCAAGTTTGAGCTTTCTACAAATTGCTGGAATCACAGCAACGGACCTCCTCCCCAGCCATGAATATGGCAACAAACAAGGCAATCTAAGATCTTCTGAACCTGAAATCACAGCCACACGAGAACATGTGCAGCCAAATTATTTCAATGACGTGCGGAGAAAAATCCTTGGTGTTTTCTCTGACGCCGAGCAGGAAGAGGAGCGAGGAGGAGCAGATGGATTAATTCAAAAGAGAGCGAGAGACTGGAGTGTATGTTAATGCTTGGAGGCCTGGGGATAAAGCCACGTGATGCGTCGAGCCATACTACAGTTGAAGAAGTTTGTTGTGAAACACGCGCTCGCACACTCGCCCCTCCTGCCTCCATGCTTTCCTCACTCTCCCGGCATGAAGTGTGGACCCTCTCAAGCTTGTAATTAGAGCGATAAATCGCCCTCAGCACAGGCCACACACTGTGGGTTCTTCAACACACAGATACACGAAGGAGTCATGCAGATACATCAAATCGCTCTATACTTTCGAGATCAAAAAAAAAAAAAAAAGATAAGCGGGGAGGGCAAAATCTGGCCTTGAGAGGATGGTCTGAGATCGGTGTGTCCTGTAAAATACTTTGGCGATGAATTCCATGCCAACAAAACAGTCAATGTTGTGTTTCAGCAGTCAGGTCAGGTGTTGGGCCAGCGTGAGCAAACGGAGCATTATAGAAACTAAGGTTAGACTAAATTTGGGGGAAAAAAACATGAGCACTGACAAGTTTTTAGAAAAATGCTTTAAGTAGAATATAACAAAGATTTGGAGACTTTGCTTTGGCAGAGTCTTAACACACAAAGTATAACACGGAAATCGCTCAGCTCTTGGGATGAGGTTGCTAACAATAAAACTCGAATTGTGCTGGTGAGACCAGGAGTCATCATCCAAATGGCCATTTACATCATTTTTCACACTGGAACTGATCCATTAAGCCGATTTTTTGAAAGAAGTCCGAGACTATGATGCATTGGCATTTAGCAAATTTTACTGCCGACACGGGTGGAGTCTCCAGAGAAGCGCTGCACTCTTCCCTTTCCCACCCTCAAACGGTCCACATAACTTGCTGACAAATATCCTCTTCACAGATCAGCAGAAGCTCCCCGGTCTCTGCGTCAGCGCTGGTTTCATTTTGACACAAAGCGGCTGTTTTTCTTTTGAAAACGGTTGCAACACATTAGAACATCATATAACGTCCATGCTATAAAGGCTTATCTTATCTTAATAACGTTGTGCTGTTTGTTAGATCAAACCCTGACAAGGGTGCCTCCGACACTTTATCACAGAAAAACGAGAACATGCTCAAGTCAATGTGTGTCACGATACGAAGAAAACAGACATTGCGATCCAAAGAAGTCGCGTGGTTAACGACACAGAACAGCATCAACAAACAGGAACAATGGGTCCTACCTCGTGGTATATTGATGGTTTCGACAGAGAAGGGATTGTGAAGGAGAGGAGCTTGCTGTTGCCATCTTTGTCAACAATCTCCTGCAAGAACCAAAGACAAACTGTGTCATGCGGGAATGCAGTGGTGCATTTTACCAACATCCTGCGACTCATTTCTTATACATTTTTGGTTTAGTTCTCACAGTTCCTCTCTTTCCAGAGGACTGGGTGTGATGAAGAAGTCCTACACAAGCCTCTGGCGCTCACGTTGATGATCTGCTGTATGACCAATCTTCTGTTTCATCATATTGACTGTGCCAGATTAAACACCACTGGCAGCAGACTCCACACTCAATTCCAATTTCAACACTGTGGCACAAAGATTAATGCAAACTAGAGAACGATATAATTTCTTCATTTCATAAAGTACCGCCTGATCATCTCCAGCAGTCACAAATAAAACGATAAAGCCCATTCATGGTGATATATGGCTGTTTTGTTCGCTTTTTTTTTTTTTTTACCTGATTGAAAACATTATGTGCAACTGATGAGGAATCAAGTGATGGGTCACAGTTATCAAAACGCATCTCGTATCACATACGAGCAAGAAAAACATAGTTAATCACATTAACCATGTTTCATAATAATGGTAATTTTCTCTGGGTGTGGAACATTTTTGTTTCATCTCTGCAATTGTTTTCTCTACATGAGCTAAATAAAGTACCTGTGTCCCTCCGATCGGAGATCCATATTAATCCAGGTTTTGGAATATGGGACAAAAACAGGTTTTATCTGTTTTGTGTTCTTTTTTTTTATTCTTCTCCTTGAGCTTATCATTAGGTCAGACCTTCTTCTGCTCTTCACTGGATAACAGTACATCTCTGAGTATCTGATGGTTCTGTTGAGAGCATAGCTGCTTATCAGGCTTTAGTCGTCAATAGCAAGAGGTCTGGGAACACATCCAGTGTGCATGTGCACATGTGTGTGTGAGACGGGGGGGTGTAGACACGGAGGAATAAATTATGCATGGATAAACTCTTAACTGTGCTGGCTGACATGGAGCTGTTTCTATTGATATCTCAAGCTCTTAGCCTATTTTCCCAGGGGTTTGTCCTGGTGATGCAATCTACAGTATCTCAGGTCTAACCATTAACTGGGGTATTCCCAAAAGGTCGGCTGTGAAGTCAACAGGCGGACAACCTCACTCCAGATTATGAGGTCTGAAAGATCCTGTAATTTACATTACAGTTTTATTCGTCACAATAACATGAAAAGGAAATGTGTTCATACATAATTTTATGGTTATAAAACATGTAATCCCAGCTGCTTGAAACAGAAATACTGTCTTAGATCTAAAAGGGGAATAAATGCACAGTTACAAAACAATGTGAAGGGGAATGTTATGAAAATAATTGCTAAAGTCAGTGTATCTCCAGTGTTTGACTGACACCAACTTTCACTCACAATTCACATAATATAAGAACAAGACTGCCAAAAAGCTAGAGTCGGATCTTCAGGGCGTTTGGGAAGACTGATTTGCAAAGTACTGTCTTCTTGTGGCAACAGTAACTTTTAGAGAACATGTTGTCCACAGTGAAATCACAGGGTCAGCTATACACCCACCAGATTGTAGATGCCCAGGAGGAGGGCCTCAATGCAGCCATTGCTCTGGCGATCTCTGCTGGCAGTGATGCGGAGATATACCCACACCAGCTCAGGCAGGAACTGCAGGGTGAAGCGTCTGAGGCGGTCTTCGGAGCTCCGGTACAGCTCGAACAGTTGGTGGCACACAGGCTCCAGCAGCTAGATGATAGACAGAAATGCAGTATCGTGTCAAGACACCGAAATGGTTCATTACAGCAGTTGCTTCATTCTTCGAATGAATCTGAACATCATCTGAAAGGCACTTTATGTAATACACAAATCAAATAATTGTCATTCTATAAGCTACACAGTTATCGTTAGATTTGTCACGTGTGTGTTGCAGATGAGAAGTCTCTTCTCTTTCCCGTTGGCTTATTCAAACAAATAAATACATTCAATGTGAATATATGTCGACGATGATTGAAAAACAAAACCACAGATTTGGTTCGTCATCTCGAATGACAGCGTGATATATGACGAGGCCGCCACATCATTCATCTCGACTGTGACATAACTGGATGGACAGATGGAGGGAAAGTTTCATTGCCAGTCGATAGTGGGAGGTGCCTGGGAGCAGAAGGGATAATTCACTGAATTGCAAGTCAGGACAGATGTAGGTTCAAGGGGAGTCAGCCGAGCCAACGTGTTGAGGGGTCAGTGACGTGGGCACCCACACAACTCCAGCGTGTAGGTGTTCCTGCGTTTGTGTGTCCGTGCAGTGCCAGGGCAAACTGGGAACTCATTAATGAACTTGGCAAGGCATCTGTCCACCACGTCATTGGCAAATAATCACACACAAACGCACACAGCGATGGCTCTCTCACCTCCTCTATCACACACACACACACACATATATATACACACATACACAACACCCATCCTGTATCAGTTGTCTCATCATTAAATAGGATTGTGCAATTAGACTGACAGCACTAATGGAATTTAGATCCCTGATTGCTTGACACCTATATTCGACCGTGAAATAGATGGGGAGTGCAGGTGTGTGAAGTGGAGGCACCAATTGTATCATTAGAGTTAAATTAATGTCCTGTTTCATCGAGTGCCGTGAGCCTCTGCTTGAGAATTGTGACATTAAAAACACTGTTCCCATACTGGTACGAGACACATCTGTGTATTGAAAGAAATGCTGTCTTTGTATTGTGGTCTCACTGAGCGTGCACCTTTTCCAGTGCGGGTAACAGATGTTGTCGTTGGTCAAAGCTCTGTGTGCGTGCGTGCAAAAAAAACCCCACCGCTAAATACCATCTCATGGGTCGCGTGGCTGAAACGATCACTGTTCCTGTCGATACTTGAGGGCGACAACAGAGCATGGTTTTGTGCTTTTGTGTGTGTGTGTGCATCCTGTAGACAGCTGTGTGTCAGGTTTTCTGCACACAGCCAAGGGAGACAAATCATGTGACTCACTAGCAGGACATTTCCTTGAGTGTGCATTCCCTCAATCTGACTGACCACTAACAAAAAAATTAAACGAGGAAATGATTAGTGTTTCAGTTTGGACAAGGACGTGTTTGGATGGATGTTTTCTGGGTGAGAACACGGTTAAAGGCTTCGTCAAGTTGTTACGAGCCCAGGAAATACGAGGAACAAACATGCTGTGTGTGAGAGTGTCTGAGCGTGTGTCAACCTCGTTGCTGGGGTCCTGGATGACTCTGTAGAGCGCCGGCACCAGGGACTTCTTCAGATAAAGGCTGCCAGCGTAGCTGGGGATGTGAGTTTCTGGTAAGGACTGGAGCAAGGACAAACAAAGGATTGATGGGAGGTGGCACCCAATTTTTCACACTTCACAGGAGCCATTGAATCTTTCCTCAAGGGGCTCAGTGAGCTCTGACGATTAGTCACCACAGATAGATCCTGATATCAAGATGGGGCAGAACAGATCACAACCTATTGGTTCAGAGCTCATTATGTTTGTGTCACCTGCTTAATCATTTTTTTTTTTTTTTTTTCACATCAGTGAGAATAAACTCAACCTGGTGGTCCAAAAGATTGAAATGCTTCAATTTAAATGTGACTAGAAATTATAGAGTTGAAATGAAAAAGAAAATTTGTAAGGAAGGCTTCATTTTTAATTAAAAACAAAACTCTTGCCCTCAGCTCATTAACTGTTGTAACTGTGAACACAGACTTCTGCACCCTCTGTCGCCGAGGCGCTCGCGAACAGCTGCTTTCAAACATGCTCCGTTCACACAGCTGCCTTATCAGCAAGTTTCCACTGCGAGGCTACATGCACATACTGTATGGTGATTTATTACTTTAAGAATGAATGGCAGCAGTGACGTTGTATTTACCACTATGACGGTAGAACAACCAGCTTGTGGTTCACACATGCAGTCTGCCAGACCATTGGGAGTGAGGGTGATCCCTGTAGACAGTTAATACCACCTCTTTCTGAAATTTAGCCACAATCTCTCCATTTATTTAGACCAATGCTTTTTCTAATTGCGATGAACAAAAATGACGGACGGCGCGGCGACAAATCAATGTGTCTGTTCGATTGAAAGCACCCATGTCGAGATGATTTTCGTAAATAAAATAACAGTTTTAAGGGAAAGAACACAGCAGAGTAATGATGTCTGACAGGCTCAGAACATCCTGCAGTGAAATCCTTCACATGGTCAGGACTGTGTGCGGTTTGCAGATGACAGAAGGCGTGGATCGCCTCTCAGCATGGTAAGATGGTCATTTCGAGGACAGAACACAATGTGCCTGATCGCTACCGTGACTCAGACCAACCCATCTTTCCTCACTATTCATCGCATTAGCTCCCGTACGTCTTTGGAAACGTTGTGCTTTTATTGCGCACCCCACCAATTTGCGTGTTTGACAAGCATGGTCAATTCGCCCGTCAGCGCAGAAATCTAAACAGCAAGGTGACCGTTTATGGTTGTCTTCTTTTTAACTGGTGGACTTTGTACACTGCCTCACAGAAAGCAATTACATTCCACCTCCTGCGTCACGTCGCACACACATGAAAGACGGTCAGACGTCAATTCACACAATCGTCTTTTACTTCTTGTGAGCTTTCCAGTCCACACGCGATTCAAATCAGGGAACATTTTTCTGCTAAAACATTTTTTTTTTTTTTTTGCAGTTTACAAATAATGTCAGCATTTATCTCGGTTTCCGTGAGAAAACGAGGCTGAAAAGATGCAAAAGGAAAAACTGGCCTTGTATGTAAAAATGTAATTGAGCTGAAGCAAAGTGGATAGCACCCTCGTCTTGTAGCGGCGCAGTTCTGATGAGTTGGGCTCAGGAGCGTTTTTCTTCCTAAGCCGTACACGAGTTTTCTCCAGGCAACGGCGATTCAAAATTGTGCATTAGAAGTTCAACGGCAACTCGAAATTACCCGTAGGGGTGAATTTAAGTGCGTTTCTTTTGGTTAGCTTTAGCAGCTATTACAAGTATTAAAACTTTCTCTGGTTCTGCAGATGTAATTCCTCTAACGTGAGTGACGGTCTCTGGATGTAAAGCCTGTTAGCAGTTTGACTAAAGCATGACGGACAGTCTGAAGACAATGAGAGTGAAACATGTCCCAGATTAAATCAATGTGTGCCAGCTAATCAGATAGAAGAACACAAAACGCTCCGGTGCGCGCAACAAAGAGCTCACGCTGATAAAAGCAGAATTTATTCTGACAAAGTACGGCTCAATCCAGTTTGTAATCGCTTCAACCTGGCAACGATTCTTGCTTGCATACGCTGAATTTAATTACAATTAACAAAAGGACAGAAGTGTTCGAGACACGCACTTGTACACTTGGTGCTCTCCTTTATCACAATTGCTGCACCCATTACGTGTGGTTCCTCTGGAAAAATAAAATGCCTCAAGGGCTACATTTTATCACCATGACTCATGACAGAAAGACTGAAAAAAAGAGAGCCCTTACCTTGAATTCTGAGAGCCATTCTTCCACAACACCGCGCTCTGAACCCAGCATCTTCCTGAGCGACCCCCCCCCCCCCCCAATGGCTGCGTGGTGGACAATAAAAGACAGAAGACAGGGAAATGCCATCAGTTCGTCCATACAACACATTTCTGAACAACAATGTGTCCCCTGCATTTCAGCTCCAGCCCCCAATGCCCCACTTTGGATAAAGCGTTATGAAATAATGACTGGATAGATAATCATGCTGGATATGTTTTATGTGATTTGAAAACCACTGTTTCACTTCTGTTTCATTGCAGCACCTTTTATAGTTTGTTTTGATGATTATTTGTGTAGAGAGCAATGTTTTTTTATCTGATTATTTTAGTAATAATAATAATAATAAAGAAGTAACAGTATCAGGAAGTAACTTGGTGTGACTACACTACAGCAGCCAATGAGCAGAAGAACACATTACTCTCGTAAAGGTCCACACTTCAATAAAGGCAATTATATTACAAGTGATGATTTGACATCTTGTTCAATTATAAACTGAAGATAAAAACCATTAGAATTTCTGGAAGACAGTAATTAGAAAAAAAAAAAAAAAACTTGACACAATCAGTGATTGTAATTGTTCTGGAGTAGCAGTAAGTGGAAGGCGACAAGACAACACCAGGACGACGTCTAACTGTTTATGCTTTGATCACAGTCCATCGGAGTGCTTTTCCACTGTCCACGCATTGTTTAAGAGATATGGGCATTGATAAACAGTGAGACAACGGTGCCACATCTGTACTCTGTGCTCCGTCTCATCTTGATCAGACTCCAAACAAGGCGAAAGTTTCCTTGGTGTTGTGACTTTGAAAGGAACGCAAAAAGAAACAGGTGAAGTCAGATGTGGGACATGTCACGCACACACAATGTCACAGAGCAAAGCAGTCGGAAAGAATTCTGGCTGGAAGAAATGTTACCAGGCAGCAAGTGATGACGACGACACAAATCAAACCAATTCAATTCAAGCACGTGCCATTTTTTTTTTGTATAAGGTACAAATCTGTCTTTCCTCCAAAGCAAAAAGGGAAGTTCTCCACACATATTCTGATCTCAGGCTGGAGACGCTGGTCTACTTCTCTCGATCCAGCGGCTAAAATTAACTCCAGCAAACTGCCCAAAAATAACAAGCCATTTCTCCTACAGACCATGGAAAATGTATCCTCATTATTTATCCCATATAAAGGTCTGCTGTGAGTGGGGGAGAGCAAGATGTTGAACAGTCACACGCTCCATCGGCAGTTTGAATGCAGACATGCTGCAAAGGACGCCAGCGTGCCAAGCTCCTAAAATGACAGAAATAATCTACACTTACGTAATCCCAGACATAGCTTACAATCGAAGACATCCTGATTCAGCAAATGTTGCCACCGTCTTACGATGAGTTTACCGGTACTGACCTTGAGAGTAGCTGCACAACAACCAGCCAGTCATTGAGTGAAATCTGTATTGCCTCATTATGACTGGAAGGTTTTTATGTAATTCACACATTTTGAAAATGAAAAAAAAAAAGACGCTAACACACTCCACAAAGCTCTGAGAACAGAGTCATTATAACATCTTGTGAAAAATAAAGCCTTTGACCTTAGTCAGCGCTGCAACCTTTGCACTTGGGGGGGGGGGGGGGGGAAACAAAACATGAGAGGCTCATAAGACTGTTGTGGGTTTGACTTGATGGGATTACGGATTAACTCAGCATATTCACATTTCAACATGAAAAGATCCCACTTAGCATTTCAACATCATTCTAGGCTGCGAAGACTGAGCTTCTCACTCAACATTCAAGGCCGATCATCAGACAGATGCTCTTCTCCAGCCAAAACACTAATTCAGTTACGGGCACGCTTAAACACACTTCTCTGCCGATTTATATGACAGAGTGACTGTGATGTATCAGTGCCATTGTTTGTAAATTCAAACCTATTTATCTGTACGTGTACAAAAATAGGTCCAACATACAGAACATACAATACTTGATCTTTGAGATACTCTCGTTTTTGTTTAATTTCAAACCCATTTTATGTCAAAAACCAAAACCTGTCAGATTTACACTGGCACCAAGATGTGCTCTCACTCTTTTTTTATTGAAGTTTGAGAAATTGCAGCTATCTGTGTGTCCCTGTCATCTGTTAATCGCCCAACATGTGTACAATTTAACAGAAGTGGGAAAAACCTCTGAGCGGAGCGAGTACGCAGGCAGCTATCTGTGCAGCTGAGACGCACAACGTGGTTCAGATCCAACACTGTGAAAAGCCGAGTGTTTGGCAAAACTGGGAATGTGCACACAAATATTTCTCCAGCCTGAAACACTGTGGAGATGTGAGATTCAGCACAGGTGGTGCACTCACTTCAACAGCAAGCCAAAAGTGTTGAGTCATCCCTACTTAAATGTGTGAGCTACATGCAAATCAGTAACCCAGGCTCCTTTTGTTATGGAGAGAGTTTATACAAATAACCCAAAACTGTGACGTTTTCTGCCTCCTATGATGCTTTTTTGGTTTTTTTTTCTCCAACAGAGCAAATACAACACTTGAATGAGCTCGAAATGAATATTAGTAAACAATGAAAAACAATGTTTGACCTGTATTTATCAGAGAAAAGATCAAAATGAAATAAAGCAAAATAGGAATGTAATCCAAATGTGTTCATCTCGAATCCGATGCGAGTAACTTCAAGCTACAATACCTTATCCTCGACAATGTGACCACTATTGTCAAAACCAGGCTCAACATTCATATTAAAGAGCTCCGCTTGCGTTGTGATCATCGCCAAAAACTCTTGATTTAGAAATGACGAAAAGCCTCATGTATAATTATTTCGGTGACACTGAAAGTTGTGTTTTTGGCAATGTTAGACAATCACTTGCTGTGCTGAACATTTGGAAACTAATATTCACAGCCTGGTGTCTCATTTCTGCTGGGAAATGGCATGTGAGGTTGTTTCAGTGTACATGCAACAAACCCTTCATCTGGAAGTAACTGGTATGGGGATTTAATGAAAGTTAAAAAAAAAAAAAAAATCGAAGCTGTTGCCGATTTTGAGAGTTTTCAATGAATTCTCATAGCAAGCTGTCTGTGTAGATGCAAGTTGTTTTAAAAAAAATCTGCTTGAAAATTTCGGCTTAACTTTTTAACTTGTTCATATCACCCTCTCATGTCTCCTGAAATGTAAATCGTGTTGCGTAGAAACACATCGACTGGCTCCTCCTCCATTCAAGAGTGGCGCTGAGGCACAACTCTGACAGTGGTCTTGATCAACTTGAAGAAACAAAATCAGGCCCAAGAGGAACAATGTATGTTTTTGCTGCGAGGCCGGCGGAGCGGAACAGCTGATGATCGGAACTCGTGACGCCTTTCTGTGCGCGCACTCCACTCACATCTCCGTCTGCAAAGTGGAAGATCGCGTTCAGTACGCTTGTTCAGCTCTTCTTGAAAGGCTGACTCATTCATTTCCTCCGACTTGTCAAACTGTCAGACTCGCTGAGGTGAAATGCTCCATCGTCGAGTCAGGCCCATTTGTTACCGTGGCAACAGCGTTAACATGCAGGAAGTGGCAAATATTGTTCATTCTTGTTCATTTTGGGTGAAAATATTGCAATATATTGTAAGTTGGTTATTCTGTTAGTCAAGAGATAACTCATTTAATGCATTTTTTTGCAGTAACTAACTGATTATTCATCCATTAGATTATTAGAGGAAGGCCTCAGTCAAATCAATAAATCCTCTGTCAACATCACACATGATAATATTCACATTTCACATATGTTTTTGCATTTTTTACAATTTGTTGTGAAGGTTTTCACAAACATGCAGGTAAAAGAAGCCTGTTCCTGTATCATCTGCCCCACAAATAAATGATGCCCTCAAGGCAGAAACAAGAGTCTTATTTTTGCTGGATACACAAACAATTAGGCGGTTTTAGAGGTCAGTTGTTTGCCTTCATGTGCTCACCTCAGTGTCCCAGAACTCAGATCTCCACGAGGAGGGGGAAATGGTTCTCCACAGTGTCACACATCTGTCACTCACGGAGGGTCACCTTGTTCCCACACCTGCAGCAACAAAACAGCATGAAATCAATCAGATCACCGAGGCAAGTTCTGCTACAGGAAGGTCTGTATTGAACAAGGAATTACACAGAAAATAATGATTTATCTTTAGTTATGTTTCGTCGGCCACCACAGTAGAAAATCGGATTTATTCTTGGAGTTGTATTTCAACCTAGAGTTTCGATGAGAGATTGAACAACTGACATCACCGTTCACTGCCAGACAATGATGCAAGCCTCCGGAATTATGTAATCAGATATTCTTCTGTATAGCACACAAATTGGCTTGTTTCGCTCCCGAAATAACTTTCTTTTCAATCCGGCTCAAAAAGAAAAGAAGTTTGAAAAGCACTTACACAATCTACTCCCAAAAGAGTGGCTTTATGACGTTTTAGAAATCTGTCAATTCTTTTCTACATTCATTGAACTCAGTCCACCATAATCTCAAAGCTGTTATTTTCAAGGAGTGGTGCACATTTCGATGGGGTGTGGTTGAGGGAGTTTCAGGCAACGTTCAGCAAGAGACATCTGTGGGTCCGAGGGAAGGTTTTTTTCCTCCATTTTTCTTTTCTGTTTTTTGAGAAGAACTCGTGATAAACAGAACTAAGAGGAAGCTCAGACCATTAACATTAATAAATAGCAACATTTTAAGAACAGTATTCAAGAAGTTGGCATTCAATCAAAAGAATTATTAGTTACTATGTAAGTTACGATATTGGAACCCACAGGTAAATTAATGCAGTTGCAGTTAAGAGAGCAGGCATTCAGAGGGTTAAACATTCGAGACATTCTTGATAATAGTCACACTGAAATACAAGGAAATGAATTAAAATAAACTACATCTTCCAAAAACACAATAAGACCGACAATAAAAAAAAAACCATGAAAGTAAAACGGTTTCAAAGAAAGATAAATATGAGCTGAAACAAGACACTTCTATAAAAAGAAATTCCAGTAAAGAAAAAGACAAAGACTCTAAAGTTACAATTACAGTGTTGTAGGCCCATAGAAAACCTAATCACGTTGCTTGGAGAAGACAGAACAAATGAAAGAATTAAAAGAGCAGAACACAGACTGAAACGTGAACTTCAGGAGGCAGGAAATGACAAACAGTACATGACAAATACACAATAAACAAAGAAAGCGACAACACAGTGACTTGGAAAATAAATGGATGGCGGCTACAAAAGCAGGACAATGCATTGTGAGATAAACAAAGCCTGTCCAAGCCTTACAAACAGGCACACAACATGCAAAATAAGTATTTTTACTCCACTTGAGAAACTATGCAGTTCCGCCTAACAAATACTTGTTGTAAGGTTACTTTGAGTCATGGCTCAAGGAGTCCGTTTTTTTTGTGTGTTTTTTTTTAAGTTCCCATGCGTTGCATAGCAACAGCCAGCTGGCCAACGCGTTGTCCGCGCCAGCTAAAAATGCATCCTGAGGAGCCACACCCATCAAACTGACTGCCTTTGACAGAACAAATCATGACTTGGGCGACACGCAAACAGACGCTGTGCACTGCTGCATGTCCCAGAGAGGCAGCCTGCATGCGACACGCCAGTGAGTACGCCATTCACTTCGGTATTTACATCACGGTCCCTGTGTTTATATGAACCAGTCTTTCATTAGCGATGCATCCCCCAAAAGAGTCCAGGAAATCACCATGCAGAAGTCCCATCTGTCTCGAGAATGATTATGTGTATAGTGTCTCCTTCTGTTGAGCGCTGTAAGACGGCATTTATTTACCGTCAGTAGATAAAGTGTACTCAGGGTGTGTGACTCATCGGAGCCGAGGCTCCGGGTTGAGGGCGAGGAATGAATAATACAGCACAGCAAAAATATGCGGCATAAATAGATGTGATTTGAGATGACAGAATGGTAAACTATAAGCATAACGTCTGAGAGGGACATTTTCGGAAAAAGAAACTCGCAGAAATCCCAGTAGCGGTGATCTAATTCAACATGCCAGTTCGGCATAATGAAAAAGAATACAGCAAAATGCATGTGGGGATAAAATACAAATATGGACATTTTCATCCAAAATCATGCCCTCTTTCATAACTCTGGGTAGATTAGGACATCCTGGACACTACTGCAAATCTGTACACAAGTTACAGTTGGATGTTTGCCCTCAAAATTGATTGTTTTAAGAATATTTTAGATTTTGTCATACAGACGTTTGCTCAATGCAATGAATGTATGAGTTGAATTGTACCTCCTATATGGTGATACACATCAGATTGCCAGACGCTTGCAATAGCCACATCATCTCGCATAATAGGCTTGCTCCAGTATTTTGAAAACAATGCAAGTCCCAATAAAGAACTGGAAATCTGAATACATACCGAGACGATATCACATGACTCCTAAGAGGGTTTAAACAGCATAAAAGGTCTCTCTCTGGTCGGAAAGTGCGAGGGATCAGTGTTGCTTGAACTGAAATAAGTCTCTTTAACTTGGTATGCGAGTTGGACTTGTCTCAGGTTATGTTATGAAAAGTCTGACAACAACATTTTGTTCATTTCGGGACCTAAAGGTTGTGTATTGTGTTTCAACATTATACAAAAATAGCAACCAAAACTACGCTTGAAACATCTTGTTTTAGCCGTATAAGGACAGCAGAAGTTTTCCTTTCCAACTGAGGAACTCGAATGCGATTCCTTCCTGCTCTGCAACCATTAGGTTCCAGTATTTTTGTGTCAACATTGCTCCCCGGCCAGCCGTCGGCCCGTCACTGTTGGCTAAATATGAAGCACACCGAATGAGCTGGTGAGCGGCAAGGAGCGAACTTTTCTTGGAGGACTGCTCTTCCTCTGCTTATTGTGCTGTGGTCAATAGGAGAGTGCCAGCCCATCCTGTTGACTGCACTTCAAACGCCGTATCACAATCCCATTGATAAACACACTCTAAATACTTCATGAAGTCAGAAGAACGCCAGCGCCAGTGTTCTGTGTTCCTCTGTAAATCTGCTGATTAACAATGGCAACTAAACCTTCTATAAATAATAGTTCTCTTTCAGTAAAACAATTGTGATTGCAAAGTGCTGCAGAGAGCCTGTTTTTAGTTGGATGAGTCCTGTATTCCCAATAAAATCATTGCACACTGATTTTCTATATCCTATTCAAGATACACATCCTGTCACTGTTACACAATTACCAAGGCAATAGTAGCAGAAGATATATGATAGAAGTTATCATTGTACTTTCTAAGAGATTATACAATAGATAAACTTACATAATAATGCTTCTGGGCTCTATAAAAGATTCTACAGCTACACTAGAGACCGGGGCTGCCATCATTATTATTATTATTATTATTATTATTATTATATAAATTATCACAATATATTAACCTGTTGAGGTTTACACCTTTACATCAGATTTGAATGTTTTTAATTGGTTGTGCATTATTTGCATAAGTGAAAGAATTACATGCATAATTCAACCTCAAGATTTTCTTGATTTGCTGACTTTTATTTAATCTCATATTTTCATATTAGGTTTTCTTTTACAGTTGCAACATAAAATGCTTAACCTTGATTTTATTGAGGAGGAAAGTAGGGCTGCAACGACGAGTCGATAAAATTCGATAATTAAAAGTGTTGGCAACTAATTTCAATATCGATTTGTTGTGTTGCGCATATATGCATTTATATTGTATAAATCTTTGTATTGGTTCAGTTATGTTCTTTTAAATAACTATATCATGCGTTTGGTTCGTTCAATATCAATTTGAAATGGGTTTTTTTTTTAGCCAATTAATTGATTATCAAAATAATCATTAGTTGCAGCCCTAGAAGGAAGTGAACTCGAGATGCCATCCGTCCCGCCTGTGATTAATACGTAACTGAGAAAACGCCCACTGGGCAGTCCAGTCATGCAGATATCGACCGCTCCGTGCTACAGTATGTTTTAACTGCGAGAGAGGAAAGGGAAGGTTTCCTCCTACAGCCCGGAACCTCATCGGCCACATGACTCGATAATAAGCACTGCATTTGTGAATTATCATCTTAAATGTCGGGTCAAATCTTTTGCATTTTTGTAGGTTCATGATTTCAGTCTTGCCCGCATCTCCTCTCCTCTCCCAGCCGCCTGGACATAAGAGTGCCAACAGCCGCCACAACCTACTAATCAATACACAATGTGCAATTCTTCATATTGAATGCATAAATGTGCAAATCAAATCACGCCATGCTGCAGCTCTGTGTGTGTGTACCGTACCGTCAAGTAATCAAAATTCTTTAAGCGAAAGACTACGTGGCAAGCTTGAAGCATAAGAGGTGACTGTTCTGATCAAACGTATCCAACAGGGGAGACGTGAGTGGAGCTCCTTGGGATGAAAGCTCTGTACTCGAGTGAATATTGGACCTGGGTGCTCACTGATGAATCATAGGAGTATTCATTAAACCAGTGTAAACACACACAAGGTTAGAGCCGAGTAGCGGGAGACTCTCTTTCGTGCCGCTGCATCCAGAAACCGCCCTGGAAGAGTTAAATAGCTGTACTGTCCCCGTTATTATCGAAGACAGAAACACAAAACCCCTTTCTTGTGTTAACAAAGATAACCTATCAACACTGTGTTTGTCTTAGTTCTTTATTTAGGACATAGTTTCAATTTTTTTTTTTTTTTTTTTTTTTTTGCAAGTGCTGGCAGCTCTGTTGTTTCTACTGCTGAATAAATGAATCACTGTTGAGAGGCAGTCATGGAAAGCTCGAAACGCGACTGAAACGCAATCAACTTTACTTGGATTTCATTCAATGTCACAAAAAGGTCATAAAAAAAAATAATGATCGAAAGCTGAGCCAAGGACAAAGCTATGAGAAAAAATGACGTTCACAACAAGCAACAATTTGATGTGCGTTTTCGACACAGCCATCGAAACACAGCACGTTGTTGTCGCACAAGCACAGCAGCACTGGTCAGGAGTGAGATATCTGGGTGCAATTCTACTTGTCAGGCAAACACTCGAGCAAAAGATCATCAAATGAGAGCTGCAGACCTCCAAACATGTTGCGTGATCACACCAGGATCCGACTTCATCACGGCTCCAAATATGATCCCAATATCAGAGTAGAAATGCTAAATGGACGTTGCTTATTTAGCAGTTTACTGCGTGAACAGTCTCAATGCACTTTACATGATGAGCCGTGTTCACCCATTCACTCCGGCGTCAATCGAACCGACAACATTAGGACGGAAAGAAGGAAAAACTACAAACGGTGCCGCAGCCTCTCTGAATGCATTTCACAACTTCACTCACAACTGGCAGTTGTCATCAAAGCTGATAAAGCCAATCACACTTACTCATAATTTAAATGATCACAACAAATCCAGAGAAGGTTTTGCAGTCAGTTGAGTCAGAGAAGAGAAAATAAACTGCGAGTCCAGTACCTGTTACATCAGTAAAGCATGAAGTACACTTTTCAGTGCTTTGCGGAATAAATGTGCAATAGCCGATTAAAAATAAAATAAGGAATAACTGTAAATCTCAGTAAAAAAAAAAGAACATGATTTTGCTTCACTTTTTTTGAAACTCATTTTTGAGCTTCTGTCAGTTATTTTATGTGACGTTTTAGGGCTATTTGACATTGTCCTATTGGCGAGTCTGTTTGGAAATGTCATTGCTTATATAACCAACTCATGAGGCACAATTCAGAATGTGCATGCAAAAAATAGGACCCTGTATAGTCATAGGCCTATTCATAGTATTTCCCCAGTTATTAAACTTTGGTACAGTTCCCAATGACCTTTTTTCTTGCAATTAACAAAAGGGAACAAACTACACAAGGGTGTGTGAATTCACCAACAAATTCATTTTACCACATGATTTCATCTAAAGCCACATACAACACAAAGATTATTTCCGAGAGACACAATCCAGACACTTCCAGGCGGATGGGGTTTCAACCCTGCAACTACTCAACTATCTAGATATGTTGAGTTGTGTGTACATTGATGAATGGCCAACTGGGGCATTACAGAATACAACCCAACAGTCAGAGGAACATGTTGTATCCCTCACATGTGAAGCCCAGTCTATTGAGGTTGTACAATGCTATGAAAATAAAATTAAGATTAAAAAAGTTAACACATGTTACCAATGATAATGAAAGTTAATGTTCTTTGGGATAATAAAGAATCTGTGAAATAACCAGTGCCGGGAGGTGACGGCATCAACTGATACGAGCAAACAGCTTATCAAAATTGAGGCTGCACATGTTGTAAATATATACATATATGTGAGTTTGTGTTGGTCTGTTTCAACCCCTCCTCTCTGCCCTAAATGAGCAGTGCCAGGTTTCAACAGTCCAACACTGGGGATTTTTCAATGTCAGCGTGGCTCAGTCAGCCATGAATTATTGAAGTTGAACAAACTCTGTGCTTGTGTTGTTTGGGTCTACTTCTCGACACCGTCCTACTTACTTTAAGTTTTCTTGCAGTAAATGTGATTAATGTAAAATGACTGGGACTGTCCGTTGATCCGTAATCATCAATTTTCTTTGGTTTGTGTTTCTATAACTTCAGCAAAAATGTCACATAGAGAGTCGTACAAAGGCAGGGGGCTGTTCAGCCTTTTGTTCGTAATCGCACATCAGTACTGTTCATTTTTAATTGAATATGAGAGGGAAATAAGTTAATGGGAAACAATTTTATAAAAGTCTGGCGCACGCTGGAGTTTTTGGCTGTTCCCTCCGGCCCGTGAGAATAAATGAAAAATGATGTGTCATATTAAAATTAAGTGTACACAATTGGTTCAATTTGGAAAGTGGCTACTTAATTTTTCATGTGTACCGGTACATGGTTCAAGCTTGGAGGTACACTTATCATTCCTCGTGGCGAAAGATCACAGTGCAAATCACATTATCAGACAAATCATGCAAAGAAACAAGAATTTGGGTGACGCAGAGCACTATGCACAATACTAAAAGATATTATCTTGTTTAGAGGGACTTAATCCAAGGTGTTTACCGCTGCTTACAATCCTTGTTTCCTTAGTCTCCCAGACTGCCTCTGTGGCTGCAGACCCCACTGCAATGTTACTTGCGAAACCATTACAGTGAAACCTAATTTTGCCAACCTTCAGAGAAGATAAAAGTTCAGGATCCCCCAAACGTGGTTCTGGGTCTTACTTTTAAAAAAACCACAGTTAAAAGAGAGTGAATGTGATTCCCCTTCAAGACAATAAAGTGTTTTTCTCTGATCAGGCAGTCAGTATGTCAAAGTGGCCAGATATAGAGGTGTAATTTATTTCTCAGTGGTGACAATAATCATGATATACTTAGAGAATAATAAATCGTGAAGCATTGTAAGTATTTTTGCTCCTAACGCTCTTGTTTCTTCAAAGCCAAGGCAATTTTGTTGCTGATGTTGTGTAGAAGTGTGCCAATCGCAGGCAGAAAACACACGTGCACAGGCTCTTTTCTTCCCATCACCCAAAGAATTTCACAAAGGTACTCAAACAAAGTCACAAGGCTTGTTTGCTCAACACGTACATGTGGTCTTCATGAAACAAACGCAACCACGGCGCGGGCACATGCACACACATTTGATCTCCACACTTTCCCTAAGTCGAGGGATTAACTGTAATACCTGACTATGGCAAACCAGTCTGCTGTAATCTCCCTGTGCCTCTATCAATCCTTGCAACACCCAGCCACTCACCTGCAGAGCAGCCTGTCTACCCCAGAATAGAACAGGGTTTATTTATAGCTGAAATTATGCTGTGAAAGGAAAAAAAAATAAATAAAAAAATCCCATCTCTCTGTATAAGGTGATAATCACATACAGGTAGAGAGATAGAGAGGGAAACCACTGCACCACCACACCTCAGCTGGACACTAACCTACAGAAACGGCTGTTACTGAGTAAAGGTCATACGCAGGCAGCAAAGAGTCAAGTCAATATGTTCCTCTGCAAATCAATAGTGTTGCCTTTAGGACATATGGACAGAGACACATGAAACCGGCTTCTCTGTGCACATAAAAATATAGAACCAGCAGGTGACAACACAGGGGGGGTATCACAAAAAAGAAGATATATGAACACTGAACAGAGGAGAGATAGAGCGGGTGAAAAATTAGCTTCTGTTTCTCCCTCATCCTCCCCTCAGCTCTCATAGGCCAGGCGAGGGGAACTGAGGCGTACGCACATCCTGGGCTAAAATTAGCTCTGCTGCAGCTGCAGGGCCAGACGTGTTGGGATGGGCCCGCGTTACAACCACACAAGACACCACGCACACCAAAACACACAGGGTTCCACCAATTAGGCAGGGTGAGCCAGAGTACACAACAGCACAGGTGACTGCCAACAACATCCTGCCCCCACCCTCTTCCTCCTCGACCCGAGGAATACAAATGCCTCCAATGCAAATGATGTGGACCTCACTCCAACGTACCCGGGTTTGAGAAAGGGAGAGGCGGCGTCACAAGTAAAAGCGTGTGCCATTTGCTTTAATTCGGTGGCATTCAGGCTGCTGCGTATCCGAAATGGCTTTCGGCAAGTCCCTGTGCAAACAGCGAGTCGACATTTTCGACGATATTTGAGCTTTCCCAAATAAAACGTGCAAATATATGATACAAGAGAGCGTTTTCAGGTGTACATTCTGGCGTTCTAGATCATCCAGTTTAACACGTATACATGTCAATAATGATTTGCTTCCAGACCAACTCAAAAGCTGAGACAGCCACAGTTCAGGATTAGTCCTCGAGAAGCGGGGGGAAAAAAGGCCAAATGGTCGGAACACTGTCTTCTTTCACTTTTTCATGACTCACGCTCAAACATTAAGCATCACCACACGTTTCCCTAAACTATAACTACACTGAAATATGCTTTTTTTTGGTGCAGCGGTATCAGGCCTGTTGCCACTGGGTCACGACGTGCGATGAATGGCAATAAGTACAATTTTGTTGTGTGAGATATTTCGCTTTAGAAATGATTGGATTTGCTACGCCCTTCATGTGAGTACTTCCTGTCTGACTCGACGTCCTCCCACCAGAAGTGTCTCGGTACATCTGGTGGAAACATCAGCTTTGTGTTGTGCAGAATGGCAGCAGATCTAAATTTGTCATCAACTGCTTAGTTGCAAAAACATTTTTCAGAGCAAATGCACCACTTAGCATCACTCAGTACGCACTTACCGTATGTGTCAGTTAGTGCCGCTCAGTGTTGTTTTTCCTTTAGCATTGCTACAGGAAGAAAAAAAAAAACATTCCTTCAATTGCTGACACATGATCAGATCCAGAGTCGACAAAAACCAACTACTTCACTTGCAGTCAGTTTTGCTTTTTTGGCGGCTGCTAATCTTAAATAAAGACAAATTGACACTGCTTCCTCTTCGAGGAATCCATGTCAGTTGATGTCAGTGACGGTGATATTGGTACGACCCCAGTCTTCACAAAGGTTCCTGTGAAAGTCACAGCACACACTTCTTGGTATGCTGCACTACACTGCGTACATGTACTTTGCACACAATACAACCCAGAATCAATGGGTTGCATGATGTTGATTTTCATGAAAGCTCTGGCACTTCATTGACAGTTCAAACTAACAGACACGCCGACCGCTAATTCCAGAGTATTTAGCGCCGCTCCGACGCTGTGCGCATGTCGTGTGCGATTGTGTGGTTTTTAACTTCACTCTGGAGAAACGGAGGAAATAGCTGCGCAGCTCCATAAGCTGCTCAGCAGATTTTTAAACAATGGACCACCTTGAGCTCTCACAACATGCCAAGACCACCAAGCCACCCACAGGCTGAGACCACAGCCTGCATTAAAAAGCATCAGTGAAGAGAGAAGATGGAAGAGAGACTGCATCACCACTGACACTGGGGGGGGGGGGGGGGGGGGGCTCAGTATCAGAAACACCAAGTCAGGGAATTTGTCCCTCGACGTAACTTCCTTGGCGCTCACAAACACATACCGAGTATCAAATCACACACATTCCAACGATATGAAAAACAATCACGAGGGCTACATTTTGGCTCCATTCAAGGCACTGCAGCAGACAGAAGGAAATTACACGAGCTGGACAATGACAGAGTCCTGCCAGAAGCTGTAGCCAAGTTAATAAGCATTAGCCGCAGAATGTTGGCCAGACTTTTTAAAAGCTAATGAAACACTCAAGTCACTCTGTATTTTCAGGCCCGGGACATGAAAGGAAATGTTGGAATTATGCAGTCCATTCTGTTCAAGCGTTTGACGAGCTTTTAAGCGGCTGCCTTTCTTTGACCATGTATTTGATTGGCTTGGGACACACAGCGATCCCAATGTCTCCTGTAAACCGCTCCTCCTCCTTGCTCTTGCATGAGCGTCCAGTTTCCCGCCCCGTCTTTTCCATCATATCACAACAGCAAATAACAAGCAATAATTCAGAGGCTCCTGGAATCAACCGGGCTTTGGCACGTGTTCAACTTCAGAGAGGCTCCGAGTCGTGACCGGCAAGCTGAGCAAAGAGAGCGGCGAGCTGACCGACACCGAGGTAAAGCCCAGCAGAGAGCGGAGACTCTGGGAGGATGACGACCCCATTATCTTGGTTTAAACACACTGACCGTTCTGCCGTATCAATAATACAGAGCTTGTGTTACCACTGCACACACATTCTGACACCCTTGAACAGGGGTAAAGTTCAGGTGTCTTGCACTTTAATATAAACAGTGGAGGTCAACAGCAGGAATGTGCTGGGTTTTTATTGTTTCTTCTTTTTTTTTTTTATGATGGGAGTGTTTCATGGATATGGTCAAACTACCATAACTTGAAAGTCACGTTGAAGTCTGATATGTATTCTTGTGGCAAAGCGAGTCCAGCCTCTGGAGCATTACGACAAAGCAGCAGGGTTGGTCATTTATTAGGCACAGACGTTGAACATTCACAGTCTCCAGCCTGTCCAGTGAGCATTTTCTGCTTTTCTATCATCAGTAACTGATCTACACAACGATATGAAATTCCCATTTGTGTTTGTTGGCAAAGCAGTATTTTGTTCCCATCGTCTCAGAGATGTAAGGCCCATCACGAGCAAAATATAGCAAGACAGGCAAACGGTACCAGGAACATTGAAGGTGGTTTTATAGTTAAAGACATTATTCACACAAAACACTGATAGCTGTTCCATTGTCGACTTCGAAACATACTTTTGCAACAAAATAAGGATTGCACTCTAAACAAAGCATCACAATATCAGATAGCCTTCTAACTCTTACCTCTTCGACATGCGACAGCTACTCCAGTTGAGTTTGAGATGCTTTATAACATGTAGACACTTTGAATAGTACTAGTTACTAAATTTGCATGGCGTGTAGGGCCTCGTCCGTCTCTTGCCTCCACTCTCTCAGGCCTATTTCTCACCAATCACAATCGCATTCAATCGTATTGTAGGTTTATACAACCCCTGCTGTGTTCACATTAAAACATTAGTGATGCATGACTTAAGTCAGACCACTTGGAACAGCTTCACTTGGGTTAAAGAGTAGAAGAGCTGGATTATTGTAGTGAATCAGCAAATCAACATATCATTGATAAAGATGCATGGCCATAGGCCAAATGCCCGATCTCACAATAAAACAAAAATGATCTGAATTGAAGCTTGTTTGCGAATGTGCCCTCAGTCATGAATAAGTTCCTGAAGCTGTGCTTTATTGAGGTATGATGCACCTCAAGGACAAGTTTCATAAAATAAGCAGGCAAATCCCACTTACCACCAACACTGAAAATATAACTTACTTTTTATGAAGATAGTGAGAAGAATGAATTACAGCTTAAAAACCTTAATACAACGCCACACAAATTATCCTTAAAACTTTCCTTTGTAGTACATTTCCTTCTCCGGTTATCATGGAATAAATAAGCTACGTACCGGCGTACCGGCCTGAATCAAAACTAACTGAACATTTACTCTGTCAAGTCAGAGTGGTGGCTTAAAGATTAACCACTTGATCTGCCAACACAGAGTTTTATCAATCGGTGAGAGATGTAAACAAGGCACCCACTGGGAAGAAGTGAAGCGCAAAGTTTTCCTGGACAGGAGAGTAATGAAAGATCTCCAAATAAGAAGTGGACATGTCCCTTCAGGATAATACAATTACATCAAAAAACAACCTGATGGCATTTCCACGTCAAAGTTAATCAAATTTGCAACAGCGGCAGTGTGAACATTGCACCGTCAACTTAAAGACATTTTTAGACTGATTTTATTTATGAAGTGAAGAACATCCCATTTTATTTCTATTTTATTTGATGTCTGAATGAGCTCTTAACTGCAGAGCGTCACTCTGCGTGGTATTTCACAGCAACTTTTTCAAGGAATGTTTCATATACCCACCCACCATCAGACTGTGACTGCTAATGTGGATATGTTTGGCCATTTGAACACGAAGTGGGGCAAAATAACCTGCAGGTTTAAACTAAACCGCGTTGGCCGCACGGGACGACGTGCATCATTCTGTTCATTCTTTTGTGAACTCTTGCCCGGCTGATAGGGAGACACGCCGTGCATCAAAGAAGCAGCTAACACTCGGCCGTGGCTCATACCTGGCAGTGTGGTGAGTCAGCAGCACCACAGCTCCCTCGCCACGTGCCGACCACACATCCAGCTCACACGAGACTGAACGCAGCAGCGCGGCTGGACTGGACTTTACTCAAGTGCATTTTACACATCGGGGATCTGATATGGATGCGCAGTAATAAGAGGTGCAGGAAAGTACCCAAATCAAATTCAGGAATGCCGTTTGTCCGAATCCTCCGGGGACAAACTGATGTTTCTCACATGTTTAGCCTTGCGGGGACAACAACAGTCACAGCGATTCAGCTTTTCTCTGATGGGAGTAGAGGAAGAGAGGGGGGGGGGGGCTCACTGCCTGTGTGATCCTTTGGCTCTGTGGGAGCGAGTACCATGGAAAATAGTCCCCACTGCTAATCCATGGTAGGCTAATTACAGCTTTGATCCCCTAAGAGTGTGCATCATTATTGGTGGGGGGGGATGTAACACACTATGGGGGCTCAATACAGCGGTGGTTAAATGTGTTTTGCTTGAAACGTGCCTCGGCGTGCTCACAACTGGAGAAGATGTGCGAGCGAGAAGCAGGGTCGTGCACCCTCAGCCAGCTCAAACACTACGAGCCGCTTTCCTTTCCTTTCCACCACAACTAACTTGACTCATGACAACATCGGCTGAATAAGTTAGCATTGTTACAGAGAGCGGCAAGTGAAACTCCAGACCTGGAGACACAGACACAGATTAAGTGGGTAAATGGGAGTTTCTGTCTAAAATAGGCCGCAGCTCTTATGATAGCCGAGTCCCAAAACACATGGTGGCAGAAATACACCACGGGAGGAGGCGAGAGGAGGATGACAGTTGAGGATGAGCAGCAGATGGCGTGGAATTATCTGGATCTTCAGCTCTACATCTTTGGCCATAACGCCATTATTTCAATGGTGCTTTCCCTCATCCAAACCAATGTCACTCCGACCAGCAGTAAATCCATTTACTGATGTCATTAAAACAAACGTCACTCAAATTAGCATCCGGTTAATTTACTGGTGTCAGTATCAAAACGGCAACAGATCCGTGTTCAAGGACAGCTCGGAAACTGGCAGGGCAGCACAGAGAGAAATAAATAAGTGATGTTACCGTTGTATGCGAGTTTCTTTGAGCCCCGAACAACTGGTTTACAGTAATAGACTATTCTGACAAGAGTATAGTTTATTAAACAGCACGGGGTGTCAGTGAGATCCCCGCCGTTAGCCTGATGCTGCAGGTACAGGCATGGGGGCTTGTAAACAGACGGCCAGCCAAAATGTTATGGAGTGCCAAGATGAAGCAACACCAAGCCGCAGAACAAAGGCTTATGTGTCATTGTCTGAGCTTGCTCTTGTTTACTGAGCCAACAAAGGAGTCCATTGGCACAAAATTGCAGGAATCATTAATTGTAATAACACTAATTGTGTGTAATATAATGCAAGCATATACAAAAGCTGTAAAAAACACAATTTTACATTTGTCTCAACTCTTCTTTGTTGTTGTTTTTTCTGTCAACTTCTTTTTTTATGGCTTATTTTACTCACTTGAACATATTCATTTTGCTCATTTAATTCTGACACTTCAACTTTCTATTCCATTTGTTCAGTGTGTTCTATTCTGTGTGCAGCAACGCTGCAAAGAACTTCACTCTGAGATAATTAAAAGTATTTCTATTCTACAACTTACTAACTTATCAGATAGTGACTGATATTTCTAGGGATTTTAGTAACATTTCAGTTATTACTTGTGTGTTTCATAGACTCATTGATCTCGGGGCTGATGATGACGCGACACCAAACTTACCAGAATGTTCAGTTTCTTACATCAACATGAACAAATGAATCCTGCTCATTTTTCACACAGACATCAGCCCGGTATGAAAAAAAAGGTTGACAATCAAAACACAAAGTTTTATCTCCGTTACTATTTATGAAAACAATCGACCTTCAGTGAACAGTGGAGCTTTAAAGTAAAACAGCTCATGTGCGCGTGAACATATAGACCTGGAAGACGTTAAGTCGGCGCACACCTGCTGGTTAACCTGCTGTTTAACTTGCAAGGTTTGCCGTCAACACACAACCGTGGTGATGTTACGCAGCTCCGTTAGTTCCTTCCCCCGGCAGATCACGTCAGGCGGCTCCGCTCTGCCACGACAGCCTGAACCTGAACGCCGACGTCAGCTACCTTTTAGCCCGCCTCGCACGCCGCTAGCATGCCCGTTTCAGCCAGCAACGAGCTGGACATCCTCGGTTCCCAATCAGTCGTGACCAGGCCGAGAATGCCGCTCACTGCCGGGAGCCCTGGCTCCGACCACCGAGGCATCCGTCGCTGTGCTCCCCGCAGCCCGTGCGCCGCGTCCCCTCCGCGGGTATTCCATCCACATCATCACGCTACAGCACCGCTGATGACGGTCCAACTCACCCAGCAAGCCTCACTGCGACTACCTGGAAAACGTAGTGATCGTGTGCCACCGAGCCAATAATAAACGAAATACTCACTCGGTTTGGGGTTGTCGGTGGGAGCGTCACACGGTGACCGCGTCGGGGAAGCAGATCGGGGTGGTGATCGCCCGGAGCGGTCACTCAGGTCGAGTATCTTCCCTGGAAACGGTGCCCCTCTCCGCCAGCGGTAGCTCCGTATGATCTCTCCACACTGCAATGGTGCTGAACCCAGAGCGCGACACGATTGGTTGGATCCGAGCGGAACTCGGAGCGCGTGGTGAGCTCAACTGCGGCCTGCAGGGGGCGCTGTGTGCTGATGCGTTCAGGACCGTGGGAAAACTCACAGTCATCGTTTCAATGCGGTTCATATAATTTCGTTCATTCATCTGTTTCCTTCGATCATTTTCAGTTGCAAAATAATAACGTAGAGATAATGAAAACATTTTTTTATTATTATTTCTTGATTTGCTTAAAATAAGGATACAATACAAAGTTGCAAGTTATAAAACCTGACTGTGCAGGAGAAGAAAGAAGCCCAAAGAACTTATATGAAATACTCCCCATCAGCAAACATCGCCTTTTAGAAAAAAAAAAAAAATAATAATAATAATAAAAATGATCAAGGAACAACACGCAGTGAAATCTAACAAAGGAGTCAATAAAAACAGTCACCTTACAAAACCACACGTCAACTCAGAATCAGTGGGATACTGTTTGAACAGGAGATAATTAAATAATTTAAATTGAGAAATGACCAGAGAGGAAAGCACATTTTTAATGGAGGACGAAGTACAAAATATTTATAGTCCTACCTTTTATAAAAAAGATAAAAACGTATGTACATGTCTCATTTGCATATATTATATTTGGATTACATAGAAATCACACTCAAGTATTACTTGTTACATACATAATTTCTTATTGTATTAATAACTATGTTGTATATTTTACATCATGCCCAGATATGTTACACACACACATATACCTTATATACATGTTACTTTTATCTTGATATATTATATGATATATCCATATGCCATATACCATTGTAAACAACCAAAACAACAATCAAAACATCAAATAAAGACAACACAGATCATCAGAGACCACTGCTGTGATTCCAGTTTACACACCTTATAATGGTGTCTTGTTTATTATTCATCATTTTCATATATTAGTTTGAACTTTGTTAACATATGACATGATTTCAGATTCTCACTGGCATTATTGCACAAATCAATTAATTCTATTGGCAGGATGTTTTGTTGTTCTCTTGACTGGCTATGTATTAAATAGACAGATCCTTCTGTTTCCCTTATTTGGAACAACCCTGGATATTTTGAGGCAACTGCTAATTGTTTACCTTGTACTAACCTAATTGGGGGGGGTAGAATCGAAATACTTTTATAAGAGGGAAATCATTGGTGATACAGATGCTCTGTGCAAAGGGAATATATTGGAAATTAAAGTCTGATGGCTGCACATTGGAAATATCAGTGACTTACCATTCATAGGAGCTACTCAATTGTTTCCTTCTGTTTTTCTGTCTGTAGATTATTGAATGTTACATTGGATTGTAACAATAAACTCATGACATGAACACGATTTAAAATATGAAACAAAAAATTCTCAGGGAAAATAATGTATTACATGCAATAAAGTTGCGTCATTGTAACTTCTTAAAGCATAAATTATTAGAAGAAAATATTTTAAGCGTTATTAATCAGGTCTTATTTCATCATTTTCTTTAATCACGTTAAATTAGGGGCAAGTCCATAACTTAATACGCATGTTTATGTTTCACTTTCCCTTTTGATTACACCAAATGATTGCCATTTATGACAGTACAGTGGTTTGTGAGACATCAGAGGAGCGGGTATGATCGTTGGGGACATGGTTCTTTATCGTGACACCGCCCCTTGAAACACTTTCACTTTCCCTTCTCTGTATGTCATCGCAGTGTGCGACCCTTGTTGAACAAAGAATTTGGATGTTTCTCACATCGAAACGGATACTTACCATATTTGTGTATTTCCTGCGAAGCCCTGCACACGCAAAGGAATTCGTGGTAAGTTTCTTCATGCACTCAAGACACAGAAGGTACTTTCCCCCCTCCACCAAATGGTGCGTCATGGCTTCTCTATTCTGGTGTTATCTCTTAGCTGTGAGGCAGTTTTAACTCATACAACTTTATCCACATGCCCTTCATTTTCTCTGGGGTTTGTGGAAGTCGTGTAAACCACGTTGTCCTGTGTGTAATCATAACCTCCAGGCTGAGACGGGCGCGTTGCCATTTGTTGGTCATTGTCTTGGTCCTCGACGCATTCGGAAAGCACAAAAGTCCATGGATGTCCCGGATCAACGGCAGCTCCAGCAGATCAACCAGATAGCGGAGTCTCTGAGCGGCGGGGAGCGCAGGACTCTGTCCTACCTGTGTGGCAGCCTGGACTCGGACAGCAGCGTGGCCCGGGTGAAGGAGACGCTGAGATCCAAGGTGCAGAGCCACCAGGACGCGCGCCTGCTGCTCACTGAGCTCATGCTGCGTCTGGGGCGACTGGACGTCCTCAGACAGTTGTACAATATCAGCAAGAACGACGTGGAGAGCACACTGAGGTACACACAAGCCCTCCCAGGATTCAGGTAACAAGACTGATTAATATTGTATTCGTGTATTCTAAGTGAAATAAGTGGCGATTAAAA
Organism: Blennius ocellaris; assembly: GCF_963422515.1. Taxonomy (NCBI): domain Eukaryota; kingdom Metazoa; phylum Chordata; class Actinopteri; order Blenniiformes; family Blenniidae; genus Blennius; species Blennius ocellaris. The sequence continues at coordinate 14,203,191 of NC_137655.1, read as the reverse complement.
CCCAAAATGTAATTGAAGTAATTCTGTTTTTGTTTTTTGTTTTCCTTTCTGAAGAGTATTGATGGCTAATATAAGTGAGAATCTGGTCACAGAAGATCTGGATGCCATGAAATTTTTGTTAGGGAGGACATTATCCCGTGAGAAAATTGAAAATGCAAAGGTAACAGAAAAGCGATTGTTCGGCTTTGTTTTCACTCACTAAATTCTTCGAAGCTTTGTGAGTTCTTGTACTCACAATAAAAGAGACAAACTCCACCTGCAAACAGACTGATTGCACACACAGTAAAAAGTTTCTTTTTAAAGATAAAAAAAAAAAATCACATATAATTTCCCATTATAGGCTCTATAATTCTTGTTGACAGGAAAACACTGTAAAGACCACAATTTAATTACATACCACAAATAATTCATTTGTCATTTCCATTCTCATAACTGTTCACCCATTTCTCTGAGGTGCAGAACTTCCTGGATGTGATCATTGAACTTGAGAAGTTGGGTCTGGTTTCACCGGAAAGAGTTGACATGGTGGAGAAATGCTTAAGCAACATTGGCAGAATTGATCTCGCCAAAAAAGTGACTGCTTACAAGACATCAGGTGAGCAGATTTCAAAACTGCATTTTTCATACCGAATAGCTCAAAATTTACTTCAGCAAAGATGTCAGTTTTTTCCCCCCCTGCTGTACATTTGATCGGTGTACTTTCATGGACTTCAATGTTTTGAATGTTTTGAATGATTTGCATGTCACACCAATGATGTGGCCAGTAACACTGAATAATGCTCTGGATTTTAATGGGAATCTTATAGCAGCTCCCAAAGCTGAAAAGAAATGTTTTGCATGCAACCAAAAACCCCACATAGCAACACAAAAATAAAGGCAAACAAATATTATTACAGCATCTCTGGACAATAAACAATTAAAATTTTTGATGGTGTCCAAAACTGCATTTAAAATTTGGGATATTATTAAAGTCACTACCTAAGGCGATTCTGTTCTTAAATATATAAGAGCTAAATCATAGCTTCTCTCCTATCTGAGGTAAAACCTGTTTTGTCCAGTATTATAGGGGAAAATCTGTTCACAAGGTTTAAGAGGAGAGTGGAAAGACAATAATAATGTGTCTTAGTTGATGAAACTGCTCTCCATTCACATTAGAGCCAAGTGTTCAGTAAGAATTAAGGTCCGAGGAAAGAAGTAAAAAAAAACCCCAAAAAACTAAAAGCAATTCTATTTGAGCTATGCGAACTTCAACACTGTTCAGATGTCCACCTCACATTATTCAAGCTACTTTGCGAAGGAAATGTGATTAACTAACAGAGTCGCAAGATGTATCATGCATTGCTTATTATCATCTTTGTACACTTTCTACAGATCCAACACCTAGTCCAGCCTCATTCCCACAGCAAAGGTGTCACGTTTCGGTGAGTAAGACACTGCAAAAGTTATTTCAAATTTCCTCATTTTGTCTTTCCTGGTACACTAATAATGCCTCTGTTCCTGTCACTTCTCTGCAGCAAAGAGGTGCACAGTCTCAATGTACTGGTAAGACAGGCTACAAATATCTCAGTATCTAGATGAATAATGTACATGCAACTGATCATTTTCATTCGAATACTATTTTCAAACTGCTGGAACTGTCTTGAGTGATTGTTATATGTCTCATGAGAGTTTCAGTTTGAAAGTGTGAGGAAAGCCCCAAGTCACATGTGCTTTTCATTTCATTTCTGTTTATCAGTCAGAAGAAACGTGGCAATGCCTGTAGGCAGAGAGCAGGGCTCCCAGGTGAGATTTTCACCGGCTTTTTTTTTTTTTTTTTTACGTGTTGAATTAGTGATACCAATTCATAGGTCGTCTTTGCTTGCACTCTTCTCTTTCAGAGTTCACTAGAATCCTACAAATTTAACACCAACCCCAGAGGTGTCTGTGTGATCATCGACTGTGTGGGTAATGATGGAGGTGAGATACATTAATTAAGCATAAGCACGAGTACCGCAAAGCACCTCACCACAAAATGCACTGCTCATCCAGATGCATCACTGTGCAGATTGACTAAGAAGAGGGCAACTCTAAGTACTTTTATGGATCGACAGTGTTGTTGTTTGGCTTCCTGTATGTGGAATTGGTCCCTGGCCAATTGGTCCCTGGCCTGCACAGAAGTGTATATTCTATTTGGCTGCTTCATCATAGAAAGTCCTTCCAAGTTGCACTGTGGACTTGTGTCGTGGTTATTAAAGCGTATCCGAAATGAAAAAAAAAAAAGTGAAATAGAAATTGTGGCGTCCAAAAGTCATCATAAAAAAATCACAAGTGTTCCACATTAACAATATGATTCTAAAAAAAGATTTTTAAGAAAAGATGTTGGGGGGGGGGGGGGGGGGGGGGGGTGACCTTAGTAATCTACAAGAGTACATTTATAAAGTAGCTGTTAATGAAAAGTACTTCAAATACACAGTCAAAATTAAATACAGATGTTGAATAAACACACAAAGTTGTATCCATTTATTTTCTATATCACTTCATCCAACATCAGATAAAGGCAGAATATAGCCTGGGCAGGTCACCAGTCCATCACAGAGACTCATATTCACATTCCAACTTTTTGGGAAACAACAATGGCATACAAATGCATGTTTTATGATTGCGGGAGGAAATCCAGAGAATCCACAGAAAACCCACAGATATGCAGGAAAAAACATCCAAACTCCACATAGAAAAGCCCCCAAGCACAACAAAGACTTTAACTGAGGATTTTCTCTTGGAAAAAAAAAAAAAATCCTTTCAGCGAGGACATGCCTCAACTCTTCTTTTCTTACCTTGTTCCCGTAGGAATGTTGGAAGAAACATTTAAAGCCTTGCATTTCAACGTGACTCTCTACAAGTGGCTGAGTGTCGGCGACATGCATTCAGCGCTCACCGACATGCTCAGACGGAGAGAGAACTCCAGGAGCGACGCTTTTGTCTGCTGCATCATTAGCCGTGGTGCCACAGACTATCTCCTGGGCACTGACCTGTATGGCAGGGGTCTGTCTATGGCTGCCGTCAGACGTCTGTTCGCCGCTGACGCGTGTCCCATGCTGGCTGGGAAGCCCAAGCTCTTCTTCATCCAGAGGTACAACATTCCAGAGTTTGTGCCCCGCGCCGGAATGGAGTACCGGGATGAGGACCTGGAAACAGATGGCTGCGATGCACCGGCCACGTGTAATTATATTCCTGCAGACGCAGATGTGTTCTGGAGTCACTGCTGGACAGAAGAACATCAGCTGGAGAAAGAGGCTCACCACTCCATTTACCTGAGGGCTGTGACCGAGGCCCTCAGCAAAACCCACAGGAGGTACAGACAAGCGCCCAACAAGAACTGCAACAACGTTCCAACGTGTGTCTCAAATTAAAGTAGACTTGTTCTTCCCTTTTGTGTTTTTGACAGGCCAACTGGTATTGTCGATATCCACACGGAGGTCAACGGGGCCATCTTTGAACATAACAAAAGGAATCCCGGGGAATATTACCACGTTGATGTCAGACATACTCTGACTAAAAATGTTTACTTAGGCTAAAAGAAATGATTACTGGATATCTCACATCTCACACATTGAAAAGTGGAGTGTTGAGTGCCTAAGAAGAAGCTTATTATTGTGTAAACAGTGACACCTGCTGGAGGCAACCACTTTATACACTTTTTAGAGTTTGAATCGTCTTCTGAACTTTTATTTATTTTTTCACGGTAGGTTGTAGTTTTATGTACACTCACATGTGAAGGATTCCATAGTACAACCAGTCACTGCATTCATTATTTATGTGCTTAAATGCAGCTTATTCTATACTTTTCAGTATTTTATGTTGTTGTCTCACAGAGTGCAGCTGTACAGACCTTAAAGTGTCCCTGAAATAATTCTATTAAAATACACCAGTATTTAGCATTATTTTCCCCCTTTCGAATGATATATGACACACCAATGACAATCACACCACTATCTTGCTCTTGAGCGCCGAACGTCTAAATATGCCTTTAAATCTCCCGCCCTGTGAATCTGACCTAGTTTTCCCAACTTGCCGTAGTTTTGCGCTGTGACGTATGAGGGGTTATTTACTTCCGCCCACAACAGCTGATCGTAGCGTCTTGTTTACATGTGCTCTGCATTATCGCGTTATTTAGCAGTTTTTTAGAGCCATGCCTAAGCGTTGTGTTGCGGCTGGGTGTTCCCAAATGCCCAGTCCGTCTGTAAGTGTCCATAAATTCCCAAAAGATCAAACTTTGAGGAGATTATGGACAAAACAAGTGCAGCGCACTCGCTCCAACTGGACACCAACAGAGGCCTCCTATCTCTGCAGTCAACATTTCACAGATGACTGTTACGAAACAGCACCCGCAATCCGAGAGTCACTTGGTTTTGCTGTGAAGAGGAAACGTATCCTGAAACCTGGTTCTGTCCCCACCATTTTTAAACGGCTTTTTAACGGATTTTTAAACCCAACCTTCAGTAAGTCTTTTTAAAACCTGCTAAAACTTAAGACAAATAGACCAATAAACTTTGCAAAACACCCACTCTGACACAAGGGTAAATACCCGGTCACACACAATATGTGCACACGGGTAAATACCCGGTCACGCACAATATGTGCACACGGGTAAATACCCGGTCACACACAATATGTGCACACGGGTAAATACCCGGTCACGCACAATATGTGCACACGGGTAAATACCCGGTCACGCACAATATGTGCACACGGGTAAATACCCGGTCACGCACAATATGTGCACACGGGTAAATACCCGGTCACGCACAATATGTACTCACGGCTCAAACATGTATGGTGTAACGCCTTGATTTTCTTCTAATTCTTCCTCCGATGATTCCTCTCCTTCATCTTCGTCCAAAACCAACGATACGTCACTTAAATCTTCGCTAACATCGCTCCTAGGTGCTTCTGTATCGCCAAACCCCTCCATTCTTCAATCAGCTGATGTTGTTTTGGCTGGGACATATAACCCCTCGTACGTCATATCCGGTCTAGCTCAGGCGGCTCACATTTATGGCCCGCAAATATACCGTCGTCTGCTGCATCATGTAAAGTCAATTAAAAGGGTCGGAATTCGGACTTTTATCTGGGAATGTTATATACCTTTCGAAAGCATATTTATTCTTCTTTCTAAAGATGAAATCTGAAAAACATTTCAGGGACACTTTAAACCTCCAAACATTTCAAAGTTTTCTTTTAAAAAACATCAAAACATAACAAAACAGTTCATTTGACTTGCTGTGTTTCTGTGTTGTTTTATTGCTTAACCATTCCAATCTTACTCATTGCTGTGCTTAATTTGGTTTCAGTGAGGTAAATCTGAGATGCAGTTCACTTTTGTTTCATTTTGGATTGAAATGCCTCTCATAGAGTTACATATTTGAGAGTGAGAAATAAATGTACGTTTTTTTTGTATTTTTATAGCCATTTTCATTATTTCATTATTAGTAGAGGAACTCAACACTACTCTTTTATATTGACAGTAAAATGAGTGTTTGATCTGTAATATCTATTCTTTTGTTATGCAACATAAATATTTAAATATCATACTGTGATAGTCATGAAAATGTGTATCACCTGATACCTAATGTCATTATCTGTAACCTGCAACACCATTAATTTCTTCTTGATGGAGCATAGACTGTATTTCCCAGAATTATTTGTTTCACTGTTTGACACATGGAGACTAATGAAAGAAAGATGAGACACTAATGTTAATAAAACCCAGTCTTGTATCATAACTTAATTTCTTGGTAGTTATTCATACTCCTTGTAATATGTTTCACGTAAATGCATGTTCTCCATCCAAACAATCCGATTAGTCTCATATTTTCCCCTACAAATGCTACCTAAAGTATCAATCACACCTCAGTTTGATAAACGTTGTTATGAAAGTGTGTCCCTCTGAGTACGAAGATATCTGAATGTCATTGCATTGATTTGGAGTTACATGAGTCACCCTGTGTGTGTACAAGTTTCCTCTGATCTCTGGTCTCCCCGTATCCGAGAACCTGTGAGATTAATTGGTGATCCAGAATTGTTCTATGGTGTGAATGTGAGTGTGTGTTGTTGTTTGTCCTGTGATGGGTTGTGGACAGTGTAACCTGCTTCACACATATTTGGATGGACGGATGGGTGAATGGGTAGATGGATGGATGGACCCTGAAATGGAAAAAAACAAAACATGATTACAAACTTGGACGTATGATCCAGTTTAGTTCCAGAATTCTTCTTTTTCGCTTTGAAATTCATCAACTTAAATATTTCAAAGGAAAGAAATTAATGTCCTGTTTATTTGTTGTTGGTTTTTTTTTAATATATATATATATATATATATATATATATATATATATATATATATATATATATATATATATATATATATATATATATATATATATATATATTTCAGTTTCGACGACGTACTGAGAGTCACACCACAGATGACTATCTTTGTTAAGGAATGAATGAAGAATTTAGAAAATCAGGAAAACAATAGTTTCCTATGGTATGTTGCGGCGCTCACGCACACTGGCTGTCGGTAGGAGGCAGGCGTGCATCAGCAGAGGGCGTGTGGCGCGCGTGCACACGCGCACACGCACACACACACACACACACACACACACACACACACACACACACACACACACACACACACACACACACACACACACACACGGGCGGAGGCTTCGTGAGCGCGCACGGCTGCTGTTGCTATGATGCAATGGCGACTGCGCCGTGGGAAGGGAGCGAGGAGTTGAATGAGTTCCCTCCACACTTGGAGCGAAGCAGCCGCAGACAATCAGGGACAGCGTCTGCGCCGGAGGACGGACAGCGGGCAGGGAGACACCGGCAGGGCCCCGTCCCGACACTCTCCATGGACCCTGGCAGCCAGGTGTGTCCGCTAGCCTCGCAGCTAGCCCTGTCATGATTCCGCACACATCTGGACGACGCTGCAGCCCGACGGGAAAAAGCACCAACACCCTGTTCGCCGCGAGCGCAAACCAAGTGAGGAGGGGTTGTTGTTGTTGATTTTTTTTATTTTTTTTTATTTTTTATTTTATTTTTACACCTGTGTGGTCTGATCGTCTTCCTCACCGGAGTGAATCCAGTGGGGATTGTTGTTCCTGCTTACCGGAGCACCATGGCAGAGAGAACCTCCACCGGGCTGCTCACCGTGATGTTGGAACCCACGCCGGCTGTGGCGATGACCCTGCCGGCGGAGGTCCGGGAGAAGCTGGCGGAGCTGGAGCTGGAGCTGTCTGAGGGTAAGTTCACCACAAACTCCCGCAGAGAGGAGGGTTAAATGACAGGTTTTGAGAACCACCGCCCTTTATGTTTGCTGCTTTATTCTGACATTCCTCAAAACTTCCCCCGTAGTTTCCCTCCTCCTCACCACCGTCTTTCTCCGTGAAAAGGAACGAACTTAATTAAACCAGTCTGCTTAGTTTATTGTTTGTTCACTGCAATCAGAGGGAAGTCCATTTGGTTTTGAAGTTTAAGGTTGAAGTTCTGATCGGTGTCAGCTGTATTGACGCACCCGTGACACTGAGGATTAAAAAAAACAAACAAACATCTAAATCAAAATTTAAATCAATTAAAGTTAAATCCTGCAGTGATTTCACAGGAACTTTTATTACATGTTTCAACAGTAAGAATGTCCCCATTTCCATCGCGGCTCGATCTAAATAATTCTTTCAGATTGTGCTCTTATATTGGAAAAGGTTCAAAGAGATGGCCACGGTTCGGATTAGCGACTATTTGTAAATATAATCACTGATCCAGTGTCTTGTTTGTGTTTGTTTTATTTGCCTGTAGCGGCACCTTTCCGCGCCCTTTGTTTGACCCTCGTTTTTCAACAAGAAGTCCAGTGGAATTCGATACGGTTTCCTAAAATTCAAACCTTTTATTGAATTTTCTTCATAAGTTTTTGCATCCCCCCCCCCCAGTTCAAACGATTCAATGGCACCAGTAATCCAAAGCTTTAATTTAGCCTGCATTAAACCTCGGAGCTACTTGAACATGTTGCTCAAACAAATTGACTTTGCAGGAAATAAAGTTCCTTCACTGCATGCACCTGTTAACATCCTGCAGAACATTGTGCACAATCATTTCTTTATATGTGTAATTGCTCTGTTAGTGCCGAAGAACGCAGAAATAGTTGTCACATTGTTAGTCTATGACTGATTAAAATGAACCATCTGTATTTGGGCTACTTATCTGGTTAGCGTTCCAGCTTTAAATGCCAGTTGCCAGTGCTAAATAATCACAGGTTTATTATCCTGCTTAGTGGAAATTTTCACTCAAGCAGTGAATCAGGAGCTTGTTTTTCAGGGAGCGTTTATTTTTTTGGGTTGTTAATCTATCTGCACTCATTGTTTGTCTTTTTATATGAGAATCTCTCTTGTGCTAAATTTAGTTGAGCTTTGTTAACGCCCTGTTAATTAATGGCCTACATAATGTCGGATAAGGTTGAGGATTTGACCCCAGGGTCTGGCCCTCTTTTTTTTTTTTTTAATGAACTCTGGAGATGTTAACACCATGAGCCAATTAAGTTCACCCTTGGAAGTTGTAATAATAGAGAACCTGCTGCTGTCTTGTCAAAAAGGGGATTGATTCTTCTTCGCCGTGTGGCGAAACCCGAAGGTTTGGAAGAGACGCAAGGTGCACGCTTTGATAAGCGCATTAACTACCACCCAGGCCCCTAATGGGATGGACATGTTTTCAGGAGAGGCTACCAAACTAATCTATATCTGCTCAGTTTCCTCTTCCTGCTCTCCACATGTGACATCCTGCCATGTTGGAGCTCTGATAGCACTATCTCCTTTAGCTTTTCTACCACTGACATGCTCTGTTTTCTCTTTCTAGCTCTCCCTCTCTCCAGGCCGCCCTACCTCCTCTGTGTTTCTTTTATGTTTTCACTGATCAAAGAAAGAATTGTCATTTTCTTTAGGCAGTAGAGAAATCCGTCCCTTGGTGTTTTTTCTTTTTCTTTTTTTTTTACTTCCCTCCTCGCTGCCTATTTCTGTTCACTGATGTGAACTTTTCACCTCGTGATGATGCTGTTCAGTTGCCTCCCCGCTGCGTCCTGTCTCTGGACAGAATAGGTGATTCATTCTATGAGAAGTGGATGAGAACCTGCGGGTCTCGTCGGTTTTCCATCCTTCTCGGTGGACCTTGTTTTTTTTTTTTTTTTTTTTTCCAGAGGATTTAACATGAGGCATGCCTGTCTTGGTGTTTAGTATGCATCAGCGTGCCAATAAACGTGTTTGTGTGTGCACAGGAACATTGTATTATTCATAAGGCTCAATAGATGACGTATGTTGTTTTTTTTTAAGCAGTTTACCAGCAGCTGCCGTTGGATTAGTATGAGTTTCAGACTATCGAGCATCTCTTCTAAATAGTATTCCAACGTGTCAGCAGCTCAGCCCTGCTGATGTGTGAAGCAAACAATCTGTGCATGCTTATTGTCTTCATAATAAACAGTCTATTCTCCAGAGATGCATTAATTTTCAAAGTCTCTTGTTTTCTCTTAATAGAATGTGTTAGATTTTTTTTTCCCCTCTTCACTTCTGTTTATAATAATTTCAGTCATGCACTTTTATGTGCGATATATCCAATTAAATTTTTCTGGGCAGTTTATAGACGGATTGACAACTTAGGTGTACGATTTGGTTTCGTGTCGTCAAAGAAGCAGAAAACACTTTGCTGTGTGAATCCGGAAACCTCTTTTCTCAAGCAGGATTACAAAATAATCCAAATACTTTCATTACTTAAACCTTAAAAAGCTTCGGTTGTGGAAAATGGACTTTGAGTGCAAGTGTGCGGCACATTTTGAAAGTTGGCCTTAAATGATGAGCCTTCTTTATTATACCATTACACATTGATCACTGGTGAAAGCAAAGGGTTTAGAATATCTTTAGTACGAGACTGGTATTAGTGATATTTCCAGTTCTTTGCAAAAAGACAAAAGTCTCTCCATCCATCTTCTTTAGCGCTTTATCCAATTTAGGGTCAATCCCTGGGGCCACTCCCAGCAAACATGGAGACAAACGCTGACAAAACGCAGTTTTTTGAGTCTCTAGTTAACCTCAGATGCATGGTTTTGCACTGTGGGAGGAAACTGAACTCTTTGGTGAAAACCCACACATGCATGGGGAGAAGATGCAAACTCCATGCAAGCAAAACCAAATCAAAACGCTCCCACTCCCGGGCTCGAACTGGGAATAGTCTTGCAGGAAGTTGAGAATGCACTGTGCCACCCGGCAGCCTGTGAAAATATAAAGCTTTCATTTGGAGTAGAAAATTGAAACAAATATGCTCTCCTTTGTCGTTGACAATAAAAACTTATTGTAATTATTTTGTGGTTTGTGAGACTGAAATCTCCTCCCACTCAATCCGACAAGTCAGAGTTATTAGGAAGGACCTGTGTTATTTCTCGACTGACCTGGATGCAGATGAGTGGCCAAAAGATGAGGCGTAAAAGGAGGGCAAGAAGACTGATGATCCCCATTATCTCGTGCAGAGAGGAAAGAAGGGGAGAGACGTGTCCGCCGAGTAATTCATAGACTCACTCTATCGTTCCCTCGTTTTCTGCCCTCCTCCTCCTCCCCTGTTTGCTCTGTAAACCCTCTGATTACAAAGTCATTTTTAGTTCAGTGCTGCTGCTGTTTGCCGGGGAAACTGCCAAACTACTGGTTGGTCATTGCGTTTGTTTTGTTTCCAGCTTCGGTTCAGCAAACATTTCCAGAAGAGAGAGCATGGTGCACTTTTGGGTAGTTTAAATGCTGCCTGATTGATGGTTGTATGGATTTGCTGCAGCAGGTTGGAGGTGTTCACGAAATGATCCAGTAGCACTACAGACAGCTGGCCTTCCTTCCTTCTTCTTTTTTATTTTTTTATTTTCTATTGGTGCAAGGGGAAAATGCAATAAATTATTTCAGACTGTTCCATTTAGATATCCTTGTGCTTACAGCCATATAGTTTTTCCATAGAGATGATGGGAATTTTTTTTTTTTTTTTTAAATACGTATGGAAAAGGTGAGACTGTACCGGGAGGTACAGGGGTGACCAGGCTGTTATGCTAATAGTGCTAATTAAACTCACATGACTTCATCACAGGCTGGAGCTGACGGAGGCTCAAGGGTGCAGTGATCATTGCTCTTATTTCAGATAACAGATGAACCTCCTCTCCAATCCAAGTAGTTTTTCATGTGGTTTGAGAGTTCACATGAGCCTTAACTCAGGAGTGGTGAATCAATCAGTTTTAATTTGGCTGTATTGTCGATCTCAATTTCACCTGCCGGTCCTACAGCTTCTCCTTCAACAGAGACACGCTGCTTAACTCCAAGCACTTTGTAATCTTTCTCTTTAAGTGTGGTGGCAAGATGGCACGACTTCACTCAAATTGTGTTGCTGCCAAAAGAGCAAAGACACAAACAACGACAGAAGATAAAGAAAATCACTCCATTGCTTTTGATATTCCCAAACAGTGATTGCAGGCAGAGGTGCTTTCTTTACAGCACTGAAGCTGTGTTTTCACTTGGCAGAGTTTTATCTGGTTAAAATGAACTCTGGTCGCGATTACTGAATGCTGCCATGCAAAACTAGGTCTGGACCTGACAAGTGAGCTCAGATCCTTTTGAAGAGCAGGTTTGCTTCGAAAATCAACTCTAGTGCCATTCGATTGAAGTTTGAACAGAGGACAGAACAAAGACATGTAAATTGAGTGAGAACCAGCGATGGCAGGCAATGGAAATACACTCTACTTGCTGCAGATATTTGTTGGTGTCTGCCAACGGAGGAAGTCCTGCTGCTGCTTGATTGCCTTATACATTTTAATACTGCTTGATACATTTTTTTTCATTTTGAAAATATGACAAAATTCTATACTGAGCGTGTCATGATGTGAAAACCTTTGTTATCATGGTTGAGTGTCTGATAGGCCTGTGTGGGCTGGCAACTATGCAGGTACTTAACATAGAAATATTGCTTTATTGTTTATCTCAAACATAAAACATATAAATACAAACAAACAATGAAAACTCAACATGCTTGAAAAGGAGTAGGAGGGCACATAAGCTTGTTAAATCCTTCTCCCTCTCCAGTCAATCTGTTTGCCTCCTAGTTTTTGTTGGTTTTTTTTAATCACATTCTCACAAACTTAAATGTTCTACAACCTTTATTCTTTACGGTCAAAATAATAATTCCACAAAATATTTAAAAGGTAAGAGAATAACTTGATTTGCTATCTGAGGAAGCCAATTGTCTTTTTCATTCCATTCCAGTCATGTCTCTAAAGATTTTTTTGGTGTACGGCAATAAGAATCTCTCTGGTTATTGGTTATAGGTGAACCCAAGCTCCAAGAATGTTAAAGTGTCTTGGCTTGATTTATTATTGGTTGTTTTTCGGCTGATGAATCAATGACACAACCCCAAGCACTTTATAGTAATATAAAAGGCAATATGTCAGAAAAGTGTCTTTAATTTTCTGCTTTCATGACCGCTCACTGTGAAGACCAGTTTCTCACATATTGGGCCCACTGTGCTGAAATAAATTTTTATTTATTTATTTATTTATTTTTGCAAGGTCTGACTTTCCATTCAACAGTAGCACCACACAAAAATGTGTTTTAAATGATGCCATTTCAAATAAACCTGAGTCGTAGTTGTTGGCCAGCGTTGGCCAGTGGGTGTGGTCAGCGTTGGTGGCCAGCACATTTGAAAAGCTTCGTTTCGGAACGTATGAGTGTACAGGAAATCCCAGTGACTTGGCTTTGCAGTCTTTGTAAAGAAGAGACCACTCAATGAGGGGGAGAGAGAGAGAGAGAGAGAGAGAGAGAGAGAGAGAGAGAGAGAGAGAGAGAGAGAGAGAGAGAGAGAGAGAGAGAGAGAGAGAGAGAGAGAGAGAGAGAGAGACCATTGGCTGCTCCTGAGTCATTCCTTTCTGTGGTCACTGCTGTGGTCCCACCTCCGGTTCCCCGGCCCCCGCTCACTGACTTCAGCCTATTGTTGGTCAAAGCCAAACATTTAATGACTGCAGAATCACATTCTACTGTAAGCTTCGAAGACATTTAAAACATTTAGGATTTAGGGTGATTACTGTGGTGGCTTTGTGTATGGCTGCTGGTTTGCTCCGGTAATAGTTCCAAAGGAACGAAGAATGTCCAGCTTTACCGCTGTGAAGTCCAGTTAAGGAGGTAAAGAGGCAGCTATATGTGCTGTGCCCCTGCTGTAGTGGAGGCTAGAACGTGGAGGGTCATCAATATTTCAAGGTTGTATCTCGGTGCAGAGCGGAGCTTCAGATTCTTGTGCAGTCCTCATATTGCCATGTACGAAGTGGCCATTGTTTGGGTTGTCCGTTCGTTCGTTGCATGTTTGTGTGTCTGGGCGCTTTCTTGAAGCGGTCCGTTCCATTTGCCGGGTGCACAAGCACAGAGGCGAGTTTCATTTTTAAGCCACAGTCGCAACTGTTGTCTTGCCGATTGACGTCGCCCGGCTCTGCCTGTTGGGGCCTATTTATAGTTTTCCTCAACATCCTGTCTGACTTTATAGGACTCATGAATATTTAACAGATTGCAGAGTGTAAATCTAGCATCAAATATATTTCTGTAGTTGTGTGGATGGTGTATATGCAGAGAGTTTCACTTACCAGTCAAGTCTTTTTAGTGCCGCTGAGGCTTTCTCTGTGTTTGACTTTCATATTCATTGTATTATGTATTTTTTTGGGGGGGTTTGGCTATTATGAGTGCAACTCTTGCCCATGACATCATCATTCCAGCAGATGGTATGACAGGACCAGTCCACCCAGATTTGAATGTGATGTTAGCAGTCATTATTATTTGAGACTAATTTTTAGATGTTGCAATGGCATCTTATGATATTTTCTTTGCAGACTTTTGGCACCAAGTGATTTCTAAGGTTGTTCTGGATTTCTATAAACACAACGGCAATGCTTTTTCTTATTGCGTGAGGGGCAGACCGTAAGTCAGCGGGACACTTTATTCTCTTTCAATACATTCAACCATAAAGTGACACTGACTCACTGGTGCTATTTCAGCAGTGTTATATTACACATGGTTACATTTGATGGCAGGATCGTTGCATTTTCATTGCGTCGCCAAACCCAGTTGACAGCTCGTGACAGACTTTTGTTTCATTGTGCAGAAATACAAACTAAAATCCATTTTCATGACAGTGCAGAGTAAAACATGGCTATATTATGTGAGAGCCGTGTTCCATCTACAATTTATCAGTGCCTCTGTCATACTGCGAAGTTAACAAATAGATCAAATATGCATCTTCCCTTCATGTTAAAGAAGTAAATCATATATTTGCACTGCACAATAGCCATGGTATTTTTATTTGCCATTGTTTAACTCAACGTGAATTTCAAATAAAAAGCAGAGAATGTTTCATTGTTGCCCCAAGAGGTGTTGGCAGCAAAACTTGTTTTTCCACTACAAGTTGCATCACGATCAACTCTACGTGGCCTTTTTTGTTTACTTGGCACGTGTTTTATTGGTTTCGCATAGCTTGAGGTTATAATCACACAGCACCAACACAAATATGGCCGAGAAAAGAAAAACCACTCCAGTCATCAGTCAAAGCAATCATCTCTAAAGTCGTCATTGGCTTTGTGCGATTCAGGATATTCTGGACAAACCAGACATGGTTTTATGCTGATCTTACCATTGAGGCTGAGATTCTTTTATGGTTTGTACACAGTTTGTCACATTTTGTTCAGATGAAAATAAACCTGGATGCCACAGCAGCATTTTGAGGCCATCTGCACCCTTGGGGCGCACTAAACACAGAGACTTAGTTCACCGATCAGGTATCCATCCAAACCCAAACTAAAACTCAGTGTCGTTTGATTCAAGTTTGATTGAAGCCTCAACAAACGCGACAGACCATAATAGATTTCAGAAGCCTTTCATTGTTGGTGCAGATTGTAACTGATGGGTGCAGCGGAGTTATTCCTGCCGCTCTTTTGACTCCTTTATACATTGGATGGTCAAAGTGCGAACACATTAATCCCACATGCGTTTTCTGAGCATATAGCATTGGTATGGAGGTTATATGACTGAATATAAATCAAAACTTTGTTTATGTCTGATGGCTAAAAATGGCAGTGTGAACACAATGTGAACCAGACCAGAGAGCAAACATCTTTCTTCTTTTTTTTTTTTTTTTTAAAACCACTGGTCCAGACCAGAGAACCACACTACAATAGTGAACCCTGCCTTACTTACCATTTTATTCTACAAGCCTCAGCGCTTGCAGAGGTAGCAGAGCCCTTCCTGTTCTTAATGGTCAAATATGTCTGACGTGTTGAAAATTGCATCACGTTAGTTTTGTGTGGAGTCAGTAGGACTGTAAATCTTGAAAAGTACCCAGTACCAACCGAGAAAAGAGCTGAGCTGAGCTGAGTCGTAGCATGTGCTGGAAAAGCAGCTTAAGCTGGCTCAGCTGCACACGGTATTTGTCTCTGTGTTGTTTTGTTAACATTTGAACCTCCTTTTCCAAGTCCATCATTCTCGTGGCTGTGGAAATCGGAGCCACTCTCCGATCACGCCACAGTGACACCACGGAGCTCCGCAGTCAGCCAGATGTTGTTCAGAAGAGTTTGGATTTTGAAGCTCGGTTATGAGAGAGGTGTGTATGGTTGGGAGCGGGGCTGTGCAGTGGTCACAGGTGCCAGCCACATCTGCTGACCAAACAAAATAAATTCCCCGCATCAAGGACACATTGCAATCTGCTCCAGTGGATTATGTTGCCCAGTAAGCCTGCTGGTAAAAAAAAAAATAAAAAAATTGAATTCTTTACTGCCTCTTCACCTGACTGTGTGTGGTTTAATCTCTTACCTTGTGGAGATGTAGATGAGAGGTGAGTGGCAGCTAAGGCCCCCTCTCTCTAGGTAAACATAGCATCAGTGGAACGTGTCCTTGCATCCTCTTCGGAGGTTGTTTTTTTTTTTTTTCCCAATCTGTAAAAGGTGAGAGTTCTGCTTTCAAAAGGTAAGGATTTCTTCTGCATAAATGCTCACAACACTTGGACTGCAGGGTTTTCAAGGTGCAGAGTAAATTGCCTGCAGAGGATATAAAGAGGTGCAGGGTTAAGGGCAGTTAGTTGTGCATGGAGCGTTTTATACTGTATACAGTTTTCAGAGTCCAAGGTGAAATTATTATTTCATCCCCAGCCCTTGAGCAAATCCTGATCTCACTATTCATTTACTTTATTCTTTCCACTTAATCCCTCTTGCTCAATATTTGACTTGTGCATGTACAACAGAATATATTTGCACTGGAAGGCAGCAGATCCACGTATACAAATAATTCACTGCTGTGCCTGTTTCTGCATTCATTGTTGAGCGGTAATGAGATAACATCACCTTGTATGCTCCAGTAAAGGCCACTCTTTGTGTTTAACACAACTGACAAGGGATCACCACTCTATTTGGTTTTATGTCCTCTGAACGCTGGATGAACACTCCCAAGTCATTTCCTTATACATTATAAGAAGAGGACTGTGATATGTCGGGTGGCGTTGCATTGCTGCAAAACCTAAAGCTCCTCCTACAGTTGAAGATTGTACGTCCATTTAGATTCCTGATGTGGCGTTATCAAAGCTATCAATGCCTATTAGCTTCGTGTGACCTTTTGTTGTGCGGCGCGTGCTGAGGTCAACGTGCACTGTGTGGAGTCCACTGAGCTCAGCTGGCTAGTGAACAGCCCTCACTGGAGCGACTGCCACAAATCCTGACATACTCCAGCTTGCTACAGTTGATAGCGTGTCCCAGGAAATGTCCAGTTTTGAATACTGCGTATGAAAATTGTGTAATATAGCCAGAAATGTGTGGTGTTTTGGGTTTTTTTTTTTTTTTATTTGAAGTTGGAAAAATAATGGTAACATGACAAAAGAAGTGTCTTTGAAAGAGTATCTATATTTTTTTCTCCTTCTTGTTCAATCGATGTCGGCCTACTCAGGTGTGATGTGCAGATCAAAGTAGGAAGGAGCCTTCTGTAACAGCAGCAGGCTGCCTTGTGAGCCTTCCTGGTGGAAAACAAACAGACAGAAAATGTCTGGAATGTGCCGTGACCTATCAACTTAACCATGAGGAGAGGGCTTTTCAAATCCCCTCCACTGCTGGAAGGCACAGCTCCATACAATAAGAAGAGGGAATCGCAGCTCGTTTTAAAGAACAAGGCCAAATGACCGCCCAACCCCTTCTCCTTACCCCATTCTAGGTGTCTCCGGAGAATATAGGAAAGAAAATGCAGGTTTGTTTAAATTTTCTCTCCTTTTTTAAAAATGTAGCTACTTTTTGCACTTGGTGTCTGACGCTTTTTAGATAAATTTGGCAGGCTCAGTTCACATACCAGAAAATGTGTTTTCAGGCTGTGTGCTGAAAGCAGGCAGACGGTTTGAGGTGAGGGCTGCTGCCGTTTCTCCCCAGAGACTCTTCCTAGTGTTATTCCACATGTACCTGCAGCCGGAGAGGAAAGGAAAGAGGGATGATTTGAAGCAAGGGCAAGTTGGGACTGCCTTTAAAGCTCCTAAGGCGTAACTGACAAACTGGGGGGTGGGGGGTGGGGTGGGGGGGGACGGACGATTACTAAGTGATGTCTGAATGCAAGTTATAAATCAACTTGATAAACATCCAAGCACTTTTTTTTTTAAATACTTCTTTCGTGTGCTTGATGTTACAGTAAAAAAAAAACAACTATTGTTTGTGCACTAAAATTCCCCTCTGACGAATGAAATGATCTAAAATAAATAATACACCTTCCAGCCAGACAATACCATACAAGTATGAAAATAAAGTAGAAGTGACATGTAATTATTTTCTAAATAAGTTTGATTTCTTTTATTTAGGCAGGTTTCCGGGGGAAAAGTGCCAAAGATCAATTAGTAATGCAGTCAAGAAGGCAGCCGATAGGCTTTCACATTTATTCCACAAGGACATCAACCCCAGCCAGTGTCCTCAAGAACTATCTTCAGATTTAATAAAAACAGTGAGTGGGTCCTTGAAGTGTTAACACGACTGCCACAGAGGGATTTTCTCATCAGGGTGGAGTCTGTTTGGTGTCACAGGGAGACGGAGGGATTTCATGAAGCTTTTATCGTCGGAAGGTCTGCAGGTTGTTTGGGGGTTTTTTTGTCTGAAAATGTCGAAAAACATCCCTGCAGAGCTCCTTGGCAAATTGTGTGAATGTGTACTGAGAAGAAAAGAAGATGTTTGGAAGTCAAACAGTGTCCACTAAAAAAGATTCCTTCATTGTGTCACTTTATAGTTTGTTTTGTGATTTAAAAAACAAAATGAACAAACCAACAAAATAAACAGTTGTCATACACGTTTGGATGATAGTTTATTACAATAACTCTTAGCGACATGTTACACAACACCCAGGGTGCAATTAAAGTTTTAATGTTTGGTTCAGGATATGATGGTCGGGGTGCGTTTGATCAGTTTAAAATAAAGGGAACATCCGACCTGGTGCGACATGAATTCTGAATATCAGCTTCAGTTATTTTACCCACAGAGCACCGCAGTTTTAAAATGTAAGCTCTCATAAGGTTTTTTGACAAGAAAAAAAGAAGCAATACTTCTCCTTCATTGATCATTTTATTTTTGTTCCGAGGAGACGGAAATAGCATCATTGATGACATAGTCTCTTGATCAAAGTGGAGCTGCAGATTCTGACTAATGAAGTTAATGTTATTCCGATGGTTCCTGATGAGCCAGGCCTCTCTGTATACTGTCGGTGCATTCCTCTAAAGCAATCCAACATCTGTTCTGAGAGTGTCGCCATTCCAGCCATGTTTTATTAGTCAGGTAGGGTTTGCTATTTAAGGAAGTTGCATCCAGTCTCCATTCCTGAGTAATGGTGTATGAGTGTGGTCACTCATTCTAATGGAGTTCAAAGTCCAAAATAATCACAGTGGTGTTTTCTCTGGATCTGCCACAAGCACATGTTTTACTGATAAGAAGTGGTGTTCGGGGCTTTTTCTCTGGACCGCAGCCGAAGAACTTTTCTTTTCTCAACTCGAACCTCGATTCTGTCATATGTTCATGGTTTGGTTAAATCAGAGCCACTCTATCTGCTTAACTTCTGCTTCAAGCTGTTTACAACACGGGCCAGGGATTTCGAGTACCACCGCATTTCTCGTGGAATCCCAGGCACTTTGGGATGAACAATGACATGGATACAACTTTAAACTGGCGTGTAATTTAATATAGCACGAGCTCACACATACAAACACGCATCACGTCTCTCCGTGCTCTGACCCACAGCATTCCTGACATCGAGGTCACAGGCCTCTGCAGCCTGTGGGTGGTGATCATGGCTGTGGTCCTATAATGTGTGAGCAACTTCCCCCGTGATGACAGTTGCAACTCAGTTGTCAAATCCCAGGAAGCTGCTCTCCATTCATTACATTCCCTTTCCACATTGACTTGTGGCCATGAAACTCTTTACAAAACCAACTACAAGACCCTTCTTCTCCGCCTAATATAAGAAACATATCAATTTCTTCTGAAGTTGAAGTGTTTTATGAATTAAATAAATCCTCTGTGTTTAAATGTGAGTGATTGGAAGAGTGCGTACAAGCTTCAAATCCTTCAGTTCAGTGGTTATATATTGCAGCTGTTTGAGCTCAGATGCTGCGCGTGTATTTATGCAAAATTGACAATCATTTTCACGTTATTACATTTACACTTCTACAGAATAATTACATGACTCGCTTTCTCCTCCTCTCCCGCCCTGTCATAACACCAGCTAAACAGTGTGTACGTTGCTGCATTCGCCCTTTAATCAAGCGTTGCCACATTTATTCTGTCGTCACGTATTTATTTCCAGAGTTGCTTAAAGGCTTGTATTGCTCCACACAACATGATCATCAAAGCAGCTGAGGGATTTGCTATTTCATTGCGCAACATAGTTGAAAATAACTTGATAGCAATTACGAGATAAACTTTCATACACTGACCCCACCCTGTCTGCTATTGACAAAGACTCTGAAACGCTATTAGGTGACGAATAGCTTCCGGCAGGCCTTCCTCATGTGTCATGGCTCTGATGACACACTCGAGTGCAAACTTTCTCTTGAGGTTCACCTCCACAGCCTCCAGTTCTCAGCATAATTGCGAGTTGTGTGGTTTTTGTGTATGTGAATGAGTGAGCCATACAACCTCCAAATCGAAAAGCTAACCCATGACAGTGTTGCACTTTCCATGTGCCCTTCTTGTTATCTAATTTGAGTCGACAAACCAAATTCAATTTTGCCGTTGTCATGGTCAGGCCTATATTTATCCCCAAGGTCATTGTATGAAAGTGTTCTGATGGCCAGGTGGCTTCACTTAATGCAGTAAGAGGAGAGGAAGAGTTCCTGCACAGCTGTCATGTCCACTGAACATCAGTACGAATAGGACAGGAAGATTTCCACAACAAAGGCGAGCTAGCGGAGACATGTCAGCTATATTACAGCTGAGTCCCGCACTCCCACCTGCCTTTTGCAACCTCTTGTATTAACCTTCAACATATGGAGTTTAGCGTTTGGATATTTCTTAATCTTCCTCAATGACAATTTGCCAAAACTAAAACAACTCAATACATGAAAGTTTCTTTTTAAAGTTGCCCTTTGAGTCCACTCTAGTTTTGAAGGCTAAATTCAATCTTTCCAAGTCAATTCGAGTGTTGAGTGTTGTATGTACATGCCTGTGCTCAAATGGGCAGCTGAAGGAGACCAAAGAATAAAGAAGGATTGAGGTCTGGATTAAAATTCCTCCTCAATTTCCCACACAAACTGCTACAGTATGGCACACTTTGTGAAAACAAGCTTTTGCTAATTATTCATATTCTTAGGGATTAACCTGCCAGTAAGAAAGGCATGCTTGTACTTTGCTACACAATGAGCACTCCAGAAAGCGATTTGAATGTTCTAATTTCTGAATGACTCCATTGGTTATTATTATCCTGATATAGTAGGTTAAATGGCTTTGTGTTGAATGCGAGATGATGCTCAATGAGGGGAAACAGCTTTCATATCAGCCTATTTGACATTTCTGGAAATGGGACATTTTGGGCAGATTGGTGAAATTAAGTTTATTCTGGATTGCTGCCTCAACAATAGAGACAGGTGCGAATTGCGACATCTGAGTTAAATCCATGCATTGTCAATTTAATCCTCCTTGAGGAGTTGTGAAGATGAACTATCTGCTGGCTCCAGCAGGGTCCACCTCAAGGTCTTGACCCCTGACCTGCTGTTACTGACGCTGAATGGGGATGAGTGCTCGATCCTCCACATGCCGCACAAGACAAATGACAGAGTAATGCAAAGATGCAGCTGAGCTGTCATCAATCTGTGTTTTCTCTTTGGTTAAGCCCATGTGGCTACTGGCTGAGGACCATGTGCTACAGCCTGTGTTTTGGTGGATGATCGACTGGGAGCCTGGACTCTCCATTTATCCCCCCGTTTGCAGGCCTTGCAGATGCATGTGTGTACACCTAAGTACACATTGAGATACTCCTTCCCCCTTCCCCATGTGTCACACATTCTGTTTGGTGATTTAAGCTGCGAGTTTGGCCCCTGGCTCAAGCATTTGAGGATAAGTGCAAAAGCAGACCTTGTACTGACTGTCCTGCCTGTGTCTCTCTGGAAATGGAAGTTTATTCTTGTTCCTTGTCTTTTTGTTTTTTTCCTAAAAGGGATGGTGGAGGCTCTTAAGCCCTGGCTGTCCTGCTTAGTGAGTGAAAAATGCTGTCTCAAGACTTAGCCAGTATAAGAGTTTGTTTTTGTCTTGGTATGAGCTCCACTTGTTTTTGAAGTATCCAATCTCATTCTGAACTTTACCGTAAGCAATTCAATACTGCTTCCCCAAATAAGGGATATTTTGTGTCGTACGATAGGCTGGTATTCACGAGTTGCATTTTTTTTTTTTAGGGTGGTTCTATTCAACAATATTCCGCTGAAGTTTGTGCATTCCTGTGGTGAGCCTGAGAATCCTTTGCCGTGTTTCTCAAGAATGGACAATGTAATTCCAGAGGTTGACATTTTGAACTGTCCAGCACAACACAGTGTGTTTGCTGTGTGGCAATGCAGAACAATTTGAGGTCATCAACATTTTATTTTTGTTTTGAAGAATTATTACTTTGCTGAAATGTCTTCAGTCACAATGTCCCTATGGGATATCACAGGTCTAAACACTGTCAGGGTGTTATGAATACTAATTAGTGGATATTCAATACAGTATTTTGATTTTTAACCCTGCTTGAACCAGCAAATGTTTAATTTACCTTTGGCCAGACTCAAAAACAATTCACATGTGTGTGAAAGTGATATTTGTTTGAAAGGCTACTTAAAAGGTGGATCTGTTGGTGTTGCGCGACCTTGCATTTGGCAATATCTATATTGCAGAAATAAAGAGGCCCAATTTTCTTCATCCGTTCCTCGTCTGTCCTGCTTCGTCCAGTCAGGGGGCTAATGGAGCCAATGTCAACTAACTGAGGGCGAAGGTGGGTTCATACACCCTGGACAAATCACCAATCCATTACAGGGTACCCAAGTTAGCATGATGTGAAAAAAACACCCAAAAAACTATGTATAGTTACCACTGTACACACTTTTTTTTCAGCTATATAATGATATAATAGCTGGAGTTGATGCAAGGACACATTTGCAAATACTTGACATTGTGTTTACATGCAGCCTCACATCATGAATTCTCCAGAGTGCTGCTTGAAACTCTTTAATTTCCCTTGTGAGGCAGAAGCTTCACCGCATTAGCTAATAGGGTCCAATCAGCCTGCAGTGCCGTTGGCAGACGGTATCAGCTGGCCAGTGTTGCTGAGCAAAAGTCCCGAGAATAATATCGATGCAGCTGAGTGTGTCTCTCGCTTTGTTTTGTCCTGAAGAAACGGTGAGCAGCCCTGCCTGTGCCTGGTCCGAGGGCTGCCTTGCTTCCAATTGTGGGCGTATGAGGAATGCGGGCCTGGAAAAGAGGCATTAGAGGGCTTTGAGGCATTTTAGAACAAGAGTATTATTCACTTCTTTCCCCCGTGTAGCAATGAGAGCTGGACTGGAGGCTACGGTCTGACAGAAGTGAGGAAAACAAGCCCTTGTGGTTGCTGCTGTTTTGTTTGTTCGCATTCATGGTATAGTTCACATCATCTATCTTCCAGCAGAGGTATTGTCTCCCTGCAAGCTGTAAATGGCAACTCATTTCTCTGGAGGTCCATGCCAAGGCTTATCGGTAGCATGTTTGCATACATTTGATCATACTTACAGTTTTGATGTAGGGCATGTTTGGTTTCTGTGAGGCTCTTATTCTGTGCATTATAGTAGCACGGATGTCTCGAAACGGTCTAGTGATGATTTCTCTCTTTCTACTCTCCCTTGTGTGCTCTTGAAAGAGCACGAGACTATCCTTAGCTCACCTCGGGCAGGAATCCAATGCATTTTTTCTGGGTTACTTTCTTTCTGTCTATCTGTCTGATACCTCACCGAGAGGCCCACTCGAGGCTTGGCCCACTGACGGTTAGACTGGGCGTTTCAGCAGGGAGGCTATTGATTGATTAGCTGGAGGACTGAAGAAAGGGACTGAAAGAAGAAGTGGGTGAAAGGGGGAGTAATAGCAGATGGTGAAAGTGAAAATGAAAACTAGATAGATGGAAGTAATTGACAGATGGATGATGACGAGTGCAGCCAAGTGACAGTGGGATAAAATAAGTACAGAGCAGAGTGTGAGAGTGTATAGGAGGGAGTGATGAGAAAATCTCCTCAGCTTGGTAAGATGAGAGAAAAAAAAAAACACCTTCAGCTAAGAGGCTTACCAACAGCCCAGAAGGAGAGATAACATACATGTGTCTACCATGAGAGATGTTTCTGTACCCTTTGATTAAGTTGTCCTTATGTTGATTTAGTTCATACCTTAAGTTACAGTTCATTTTTACGAGCTACCTAGAGTTATCTCTAAAAACTTTGCTATAACCAGTCACACATTTACCAGACCAGGAACAATTCATCAGAGGAGGTGAATCAAATGTTTTCATGCATGAAAATTCATGTCTTTACATGAATCACCCAACAAACCTTGGGCATAAAATAGGGTGCACCTTGTGAGGTTGGGAATGAGAAGACATTATTATCAGGAATTATTTTGACAGTAGCGCCTATCTAATTTGATATTAGTTTGTTCGCTGCTTAATTTTTTAAAGAGTTGTACCTCTCCATCTCTAGTTTTTAAATGTAATGCATCACTTTTGAAATATTTCTCATACATAATGTCAGTGTTTATCATGAAAGTATAGACTTCATATTGATCTCATAAGATGAATAAAATCCATATTAGCCCATATGGTATTTGGTTATTCCTCCAGGCTGTACTGCATGTTAGCTGCCTCTATGTTGTTATAAAGACGAGCTCTATTAATTTCTTTCAAGGTCTTCAGTTATCTTGCTTTCAGACAATGCCTGTTAAACCTAAGAAGGCTTACAGGATGGATTTTCCCATCATCCAAACCTCTGGATGCTTTTAGAAATTGGTGACCTAGTTGTTTTAGACCATTTGGGCTAAATGAACTAATCAATGCCGTGAAGCAGTATTGGACTTTTACCTTCAACGTTGACAGCACTGTGATGAAGTAGCTGCATTGATTTGCCAGATAATTAATTTGCTAAATTTTCCAGAAACAGGGACTCTCTTTCATTTCATCCATTCTCAATAAGTGATTTAATTATTCCAAGTTTTTTTTTTTTTTCAAATGCACAGTTACACTTAAAATTATGAGCTACATGTCACTGACTGACCACGAGTCAAAATAAAATATATGTCACCTCCTTGAGCTATCTTGCTGGCTAATCTTTTGAAGCCTAATTAAACTGAATTTCTCAAGTCACGTGTTGTCTCACAAGTCTGCGAGAAAAAAAGTTTTTCCACTCCTTTGTACTATTTCACTCATTGTGTGCTTGTGTATAGTCTTGTGTTAGATTGGAGGGTGTGTATGTGTTGCTCACTTAGGCCTTTAGGCTGCAGTTTGTCAGGACTAGGATAGTCCTGTCAGTGTCTCACTTTCAGCTCAGGTACAGTATGTGCTGAAAGAAGAAGATGAGAAAGCTGTGTCTCAAAGCAAAGATGAGAACCACAAAATCTTCTCACAGTAAAATGATCTGGGGAGCCTCAGCTGAATAGTCAAATTACCTCAGCCAGCAGGTGTTAGTGATAGTGCTGCTCGTCTGCACAGGACCGCAGGTGAGAGGATCCAAATAGGTTTTCTTGACGTTTACATGATTAGAAGTTAAACTGATAGTCTGCTCTTTTCAGTGCTGGTGCTGTGAAAATACCTGTGGTTTGCTTCAGTTATTTTGTGCTCCAACAAGGTTTCCTGCTTCACTTTATATTGAGCGTGCTTTTGTCTCAGTTGGTTAAATTATCATTGTGTAACTTATAAAAGTGAGACGGTCCAGAGTGTTTCGAGCTCCTCAGAGGGAGGGTGTTTGATAAATTGTGTTGTAGTGTTTGGAACAACACACTGCAAAAATGGAAAACTATAGTGTCACAAAAATGTATAAATGACAACATTGTTTCTACACCGAAGGTCAAACTTGGACATAACTTTGACTATTTTCGAGTTTTGCAAGTTCAAAAAATGTGTTTTTAAACTAATATAAATGCCTTTTATTACACAATTTGTCTAATTTTGACTGGAAATTCTAAAGCCTAATTTTGCTGAATGTTATTACACAGCGCGTTTAGTCCCACAGCTCTCATTTATCACTAATGAGCCTTCAAGTCACGGGGGACTGACAAGACACTCGGCTTTTGCTCTCATTCACAATTTGTTTCTTCCTGTCTTCAGATAAGGCTCTCTGAAGCTGCTTTATCCTGGTGCTGGGATGTGTGACTGAGAAGCCAGGCATCCCTTGACTGAAACAAACGTTTTTGTATTTAAAAAAAAAAAGTCTGGTCTTATTCAGTTGCTTATCTCAACTATGCTGTGTGTCAATCCTCTGGAGTGTGTATCTGTACGTACAAACACATCTAAATTTGCTCACTCAGGTGAATGTGAGTGGACGATGTGTGTCCTGTGATTGCTGATTGGAATGTGTGTTGTATTAGAGTCTGCAAGCGAAGCACCGTCACGGGTCAGCAAGTGCCTGAGTCAGTCAGTCAGTCAGTCACACACTTCCCCTCCTTCTCTCCCCGTCTTGTTCTCTCCAGGAACTGGGCAGCCAGCCTACAAAAAGGAGGGGTGGGGTTAGCAACATCCTCCAAAGGACTGCTGCACTCTTGTCCACATTGTCCTTTAATATGAAGCAAGGCACTCATGGTTTGCTGATGAGTCAGTGCAGACTTCTTTTTTTTATGTTTGTTTTGGTTTGTCCTTCATGCAAGGAAAGGCTCAGTACGTTTTCCACTGACTCTCGGTTGCTCAGATTCCTATTTGCACATGACGTGTGAAGACAAGACTGTATTTGAATACCATTTTAAAGAAATCTGTGTCTTGAAGCAGGGACATGTAAATGATATATTTTGAATTTCAACAATGACTATTAGGTCTGTAAGTAAGTATGCACATACTGTATACTGTAGGTACTCCTTCACACAGAGGCATTTAACATCATCTGAGGAAAATCTGAATTGTGAAATAAATTTGGTCAGTATTGAGTTTGAATAATAAGTAAAAATATTTAAGGGCTTCTGCTCAAAAGAACATGCACTCGGTTTGTTTAAAGACTATTAGTGAGCCCATGATACATGTGTACTCTATGTATTAAGCCGTAGGTTCTCCTTTCGTCTCCCTTTTTGCAGTTTTTTCATCATGAAACAGTCTGGAGGCTTTAGTTGTGAACCCAATGTGGAAACGCTATATTTGCTCTGTGTGATTTCCAGTCTATCGGCAACTGTTAAGTGACTTCAGGTTTTATAGCATTATAACTTAATTATGTTTCCACCTCTCACAGTTGTCCTGTAAATTTTTTAAAGTAAATGCAAATTTACTTAGAACCCTCAGTGCCGTCCTAAAGATCACGTTTATCTCCCACGTTGACTTCAAATAATGAGAAGGGGATAGAATTGCATGCTAAATAAGAACGCATAATGCATGTATATATATATATTAAAAATATGGTGACTCCAGCACTGTTGTGATATGAACATTAGTAAGCAGATCACAGTGATGATGAAAAGATGAATTATTAAAACACACGTGTTAGACTGTGGTGGTATAATTAAGACCGTTTGTTTCTGAGGCATTTTGAGTCACTGACCCACAAACAAATGATTAAGGCTCCCCCTGCCCAAAAACAAACAAACAACAACCACCCCCCTCAAAAAAACCAAAAAAAAAACCCAGACGGCTCCGTTGATGTTTTTGGCTGGTGGGTCAGGTGGATATCACATAACCACGGTTCAGATTTTGGTTATATATTGCTGCAGGGTAAGCTTTGATGTGTTTTATTTCCTTTCTAATTTTAAAGAAACAGCCCTAAACTTGTGTTTCAGCTTTTCATTATTTTCTGTTTCCGTGCAGTGATGCCACAACCATTTGACGTTTGTGAACGTGTTGGTATGTAGCAGCTCACCTCTTCAGCAGTCATATGATACAGCAGTTATCATGAGTTACACCACAGGACTCTGATTGTCTCAGAGAGTTCAATCAACTAAAGGAACCACCCTGAGGCCTAAACAAAACACACACATTTGTTAAACGAATCCCACCTCATTGAAATTCTTGATGTCATTATGCATGTAGGTAAAACACATTATGAAACCCTCTGTGCTTTGACATCTAGCCACATATTAAATATTATATATTCAACTGAACTGAACCATACAGGCTGTAATAGACATTTTTCTTGACCATATTTAGTTGTTTTTATCCCCCCTGCTGTCTGGCTGGTAGTGCATTAAAGTATTATAAAGATGGGGAGTTTGCAGTGAGTTAACCAGTGTAAACAGTGTTATCAGCCAGACTGCAGAGGGAAGTGTCCATCAACAGCTGAGCGATCAGACACCGGCTCCAAGTCATGCTGGTATTTCCGACTGCAGGATGCTGGACCCGGTTTCCTGTGAATGCTCGGCATTAAACAGGTCATGCACTGATGAGCAGGCACCTTTCTGTTCAAGCTGCACATAAATAATTGAATTACTTTGAGTACAGGTCTGAAAAATGTTTGGTCTTGCAGTTCACCTTCATGGTTTTTAAGATCCGATTCAGATGTGCTGCCAATCCTACCACGCAAACAGGGAAGAATGAAACTGCTTTTGATCTTCATGTAGATGATAACGTTTGTCAAGTGCCTTCTCCTTGATGTCTTTTTAATACACATTTTTAAGTTTATATCGGGAAAATATACAGTATAAATGGTATTTTTGTGACGCGCTTCATTTTGCCACAACGAATATGAAGTCAGAGCCATCTAATAAATTAAACTTTGTTGTGGACTTCTCGACATCCTGAGCCAGCCAGTCAGTTTACATTCAGACGTCTGTTTCATTGCGAGTCAGCTCTGTCCGCATGCTAAGGTCAGACGTGCCACACGTAGAGCTGAGGGGCTTTTTAGCCTCAATCAGGGATCATCAGCCTCAAAAGAGCCTGTGGCCTGTGGCTGACCTTTTTTTACCTCACGTACATCATTATTACCTCCAAGCTGGAAGCTTTGCTCATCTGCCCCTTCATAGCTAGTAGGCCGAAGACCATTACGGCCACCAGTGAGTCGTTACTGCTCTGCAAATCCGACAAATTAACCCAAGGTCAATGAGGTCACACCTGGCCGGCAACAGGACAGTCAGTCGGGTTGCGATAAGTGTGTCATTGTGTGCATAAAGCTGAAACAGAGAAGAGCAGTGAAACTCTGGTGGATTCATGTTATTGAATTCTGGTGGGGGAGATTAATGAAACAATGGTTTCATTAGGATCAAGGGCCTAAAACTGTATTACTTCATCCTCCACTCAAGTGAGCGACAAAGGAATACAGTGATTACACTATAGGCTGCTGCAGCCGTCCCTTATATTTTCCCTACAGCTTCTTTCATGAATCGTGAAGCCCAGAACAGACAAAAGACAAGTTTCCATTTTCTCACGGCTCGCTTGCAGAGGTTTAGATGAAGGTAACAAGATGACACAATAGCAGGAAAATGTCCTCAGGACACCATCGACACAGTCAACGTCATTTTTAAAAGCTCCTTTGAAAAAAAAAAAAACCTAAACTATTGACACAAAGAGAGATGGAAAGAAAAAAAAGAAATTGAAGAAACAAAGGAAGAAAGGGAGAAATGGGGAAAACACTATAAGTGGCAGATCTCCAGCCTGCTTTCACCCTGATGTCATCCAACATGTCTCTGACCTCAGCGAGCATCTTGCCTAACAGCACCAAACGATATGGCAACCAGATGACTGATTTGCAAAAGTATCCAGTGATGTAGTGCTTTTGTGTGCGTGCATGCATCTGGAACCTTTCCTACCATACATGGTCACAGGGAATTATGTGTTGCCTACAGATAATAAAGCAACAAGGAACTGAAACCTCATTGTGTATGCAGTGGATATCAGATGCCCCAAATTATGTGCTGTATAGTGCGGTTTTTTTTATCATAAGGGAGGTTTAGTTCAAAAAGTCAGCTTCAACAACAGAGGTCTTGTACAACTTGTTCAAAAATTTTCACTTAAATAGTACTTGATGTGAAATTACAGATTCCTTCTTTTTATTTGTAAATTCACATTTTTCTTTAAGTCGTTTTTGTCATTGCAGATTGATTTGCTTGTCTGTTATTTTCACAATGAAAAACAATTTTAAATTGTCCCGACGATGAAGAATATAACATAAAGTGGAGGAGTTTAAGCCATGATTAAAAGCAGCAGCAGAATGTGTTTTCAGTGTCGAGAATAAACTTATATTTAGACTATAGTTGCATATGGAACCTCTCATACCTTCACTCTGGAAGCTGAATGCCTTTTTGGTGAAGCACCACCTGGGTTTTGTAATGTAAACAGAAGTGTGTGTGGCAGTTGCTTTTGTTTTGTGTGCGTCTGGCTTGCACGTGCAGTTAAAGTGCCTGGCGCTTTGTGCCTGGTGTGTTTTTTAGCAGAAGGCAAGTGTGTGTGTGTGTTTGTGTGAATGTGTTGTCTGGACTCATTGTTGTAGCCCGACCGTGACTTTTGTCACTCGTATCCTGCAAAGTTTACACACGCACACCCATGCATACACACACACAGTCTCCCATCAGTGTGTTTATTCATAGCATAGCTGTTTCCCCGCTGTATTTTCTGTGATCTTCAACCTCCCCTCTTTCCTCTCTTAATCCCCCCCCCCCAGTCCTTGTGTCATATTTGCTTTTCCTTCTTGCACTACACTCATCCCTCCTGCCTTCTGTCTTCCCTGTAGAGTTTTCCTTCACTTACAGGAGACTTATGGTATAACGGTATTGCCACTGCATTGGCCCTTAAAAGGAAATGATACAACGCGCTCAGACAGACTCAGAGAAGTGTTTAGTTGATGATTTATTGTAATGCCTTGCTCCTATCTCATCTCTGGGATTTCATTTGGCCAGCATACCTTTATGACCTGAGTCAGCATTTGGGGTTATAAACTGCTGAAGATGTAGGTCCAGATTTACTTTGAAGCAGCTCCCACACAGCCAAGATCTCTGGAAGATGTATGATCTTTTTTTTTTCTTTCTTTTTTTTCTTGTGATTATTACACACTGTAAAAGAAAACAAGGTTTCAGTTGGGAGTAGATAGATAAACCTGCTAAAACTGGACCAGATTCACTGAGCACATGTTTACATTAGTAATCCCTCGAGGACAATGGATCTGTTTTATCTATGCCACTCATTAGATCTGGTCAGTGTACAGAGATAATACCAACAGAGTACCAACAACTCAGATTGTAATAGCGATCTCTGTGAGGTAAGCTGCATGATATTTAGGTTATGTCTGCATATCTTGAGAATCTGGGTGGATTAAGAATTAGGATTATCTATTGTATGTATTTTGCTTGCCTTTGAAGTGTGGATGTGTGTGCAATACAGCCATATCTATGCCATGCCGGTTATTGAGCACATCTGGTGTGAGAGCAGAAGAGCGAGCTTATGTGTGCTCACTTGTCCTCACGCGTGTATCTGCGTGAGCCTCCTATCGATCTATTCAAATAGTGCGTGGCAGCAACGCAGGTTTGCATGTGTGTGTTTTGTTTGATTTATTTTCGTTTTGCCCCGTGGCACATGATACAATAATCGCCCGATGCGTGTCGAAGGCCTTATGAGAGTGCAATGAACAGCAGCAGATGGCCATAAACCAAACCCAACTAATGCGCTCTCGGTCAGGAGCAGAGGTGTGGTGACTCAGGACAAACAGGGAACCTTTGCAGGTTCCCGAAAACAAACATTGATACATTGGTATCCTGTATCAATGGATAGCTGTTTGCTGTGGAGATGCAAACCCCCCCCCCAAAAAAAACTGGCTCACACCGCTCAAGCATTGTATTAAAGAGAGGTGGAAATGGTTTTATGAGTCATAGGTCTACATTAGGATCAGTGCAGGATGTGTTTAGGAAGGGGATCCAAGCCTGAAACAAAGGATTAAGACCTCTTTGTGTGTGTGTATGTGTGTGTTGAAGGTGAGAGAATGAATATGTGTACTTTAGTGCAGCCTGTCATTAGTGTGGAGCTGAGTGCAGATGTGGCTGTGACTGAATTTGGGATTGTCCTCTTCAGTTCAAAGACCTCAGAATGGAATGTGTTGCTTCTCT
Source organism: Blennius ocellaris (assembly GCF_963422515.1). Taxonomy (NCBI): domain Eukaryota; kingdom Metazoa; phylum Chordata; class Actinopteri; order Blenniiformes; family Blenniidae; genus Blennius; species Blennius ocellaris. The sequence goes on along the minus strand of NC_137655.1, from coordinate 14,171,417 downwards.
GCATTCACCAATGTAATAAAAATCGAATATTTGCATGTTCTCGAATTCCTCCGACATGTCTGTGTGTATAATGTCGCCCTCATAACCAAACGTCTCACTCGCTTGTTGTTTGAGCGACTCCCACGAGAACTCTGTTAACATTAGCTTGTTAGTTTCTTGTGGTATGGAGAAGTTCTGGGCGCCTTCATCGTCCTGTATAATTAACATTGTACAAGTGTCAGTGCTTTGTGTGGTCTTACTTTTACTCTGGTTCACCTGGTAAATAACCTGTGCAAACACACATGAGGCTCTGCCTGTGTGTACACGTGTATTAACCGGTTTATTTACCATTCCCATCATGTGTGTCAAATGCAACCAGGCACGTTTGTGAGCACAGTGAGCACATTCTTTACAATATGTGTGAGGAACAAGGCGGAGAGAAAAAGCCAGTGAGACAGGTGTCGGGTGGTCATGACAGGCGGCAGCTGGAAAATTGGAGGATTTCCTGTTTTTTTTTTAGCAACGGCTGGTTAACTCCCGCACTTCACACCGGTGGTTCACACAGACTCTACTTTTGATTTGATTTACTTGAAAAGTACAAAAAAAACCAACCTGTGTTTAAGATTAAGTGATGACTGTAAAATTGTTTGTAGGTGTGAATTTGAGTGTGTGATTGTGTGACTGTCTTTGCCCTGTGATGAACTAGTGACCTGTCCAGTTTGTATCCTGCCTTCAACCATAGTCGGTTAGTATTGGCTCCAGTTCAGTAAAGCAGTATGGAACATGTATGGATGGATGGTAGACTGTACTCATAGATCTCTCAAGAGATAATTCATCATAAAAGTGATGGGTTTGGACAGGGTACAAGGAGGAAAATAAGTGAATGTTTTCTATCTCTGTCCTGTTGGAGGTGATTTATCTCGTGAAAGAAAATCCTCTCGGAATGCTATAATTACCTATGTCTCTTTCGTGTTTCTCATCTCTTTTAGTTCCGCAAATTTCGATGTCCCATTTTATGTCATTAGAGTGCTACTATACGAGTTTGCAAGTAATTTTTAGATTTGAGTATATTGAGTAAATAATTGTTTTAATCACCTGGAAATAAAAGTTTTTGAAGATGCAAATAGCTTTATTTACCTTGTTCATCTGTACTTTATGTGTGACGTGTCCCAAACCGGGTATAATCAATCCTGCTTTCATCTCTTCTGCTCCTTTTGTGTTGAACCCGAGTCAATCAGGGTCACTTGACCTGCCATTACCTCCTTAGATTTGACGCTTTTATTATCACACTCCATTAAACTTCCATGAACGCTTGAGATGGCTAAAAAGTGAAGGGCCCAGCTGTCTCTTCTGCAGTCTAATCTACTGATCCTCATTATCACAGTGTTCTGCCTCAGGTCACAATAAGCCTGCTATACTGACCCACACACACACACGGGCGCACGCAGACATCCGTGGACAAGGTCGCTGTGCCTCTATTGTGTTTGTCTTACAAAGTGAAACATAAGGCCCACATGTGTGCAATGGTACGAGGAGACAATAGATGTGTGTGTTTGAAGTCACTACAACAGTGAGCTGAAGCATTTGATGTGGTTCATTGTGTTATTAAATGTGACTCAGGCCTGTTTGTATGAACTGTATTAAAGTAGTGTTTGTAGAATAAAGTTTAGATAACCTTTTACTCACGGGTTCACTTGTTTGAGGTTGCTTTTTCCGAGTTAAGGTGCAAGTCTGGCGCCGATCACAGATGCCTGTGGGGGAAGGCATGCCCAGTCCGTCACACAACAAATCACCAGTCAAACGTGCTTTTTGGGGATGATGTCGCTATCTGGTGAGAGTGCCAAGCATGACATCAGTTCGTGGCCCTGTCAAGTACAAAACATCAGGACTCATCTGTTGGGATTTTAGATTATTAAACATGGCACAGAGCTACTGAGAGGCAGTTCAACATCTGTGGACAAATCATCTCCAGTTTTACTGCCCCCAGGTTGTCATTAAACTCAGGACACTATTGGTGCATGAAGATTTATTGAACATCTACTAACTCCAATATATTTCATTGTGCTGGACTGATAGAAACGCTAAAGTCGAGGCAGGTCTTTCAAAACAGTAAAAAAAAAAAAAAAAACATTCTATTTTTTTCCCCCACTTAATAATCAAACAAGGTAGTTTCTCCCTATATTCAATGGGTAAGTTTGGAAGGATGACGAGTCACTGAAGTAATGTAGCCTCAGACTTTTCAAGAAGACATTGACAGTCATTATGTTACTGTATATTTGTGAGAAACTAGAATCTAGTACAGCAAGTTGAAAACTGGAAACAGCCCTGACTTTTATTGTTATTTTTTCTTGACAAACTGACAGAATATAATTTTTTTTTTGCATTTTATTTGGTCAGGATTGCCAAGTTAGATGTAAAATTGCCTTTTTTTTTTTTTTTTTAATTATCTCTCAATTTTCTGTTGAATCTTTGTTTCCACATGACTGCAGTTTTAGACTCATTGAGTGCAAGAAGACAGATGAACCCATCAGTGATATCAGTTGTCTAAAACCTCATCAGATTTCAAACTTCTTGCTTTTGCCACTGAGTTCTTCATTGTTCTTGTTGGCCCCTCTGAAATGTGACAAATCCCCAAACTCACAGCGGCGTCTGACAGCACTACACAACACTGCCGATTTCCTCTCGCCGCCTTATACCTCCTCCATTTCTTTTTATTCATTCCCTGAGAGGATTTACTATGCGCGCACACACACACAGACACAGACACAGACACAGACACAGACACAGACACACACACACACACACACACACACACACACACACACACACACACACACACACACACACACACACACACACACACACACACACACACACACACACACACACACACACACACACACACACACACACACAGAGACAGACACACACACCCTTGCCCTGCTCTGCCAGCCTCGTGAAACAAGGGTCTGATTGGATGATGCCCGGCTGTCGTTACTCTGCTCTCCTTAAATCAATCTTTCCAGCAGCTGCTCTCTCACTCGGCTCCTTTCCTTGCTGTATTTCTGCGCATTTCTTCTCCGGCACGTCTGACTGGTCGAACTGGTTTTCTTTGGGTGTTTGTAGTAGCGTGTTGTTGACCTTTGTCGGTCTTTGTGAGATCTGTTGTGCTACATTATAAAGGACATACAGCCACAGATTTGAATGAGCCTGGTTAATGCAAAGCCAAAGCTGCAGCAGAGTTTCGAGGCGTGTGCTTGTAGCTGAAGGCAAAGTATAAAGCTCAGAATAAAAAAGGAAAAAGGGATTCAGTGCAGTCTGATAAGGATGAGAATATTGTAATCCAGTACAACTTGACATTTCAGGAAATATCATTGTAACTGTGTATAAAGGTATGACAAAAATACCTTGCAGCTCGTTACAAGTCCCCATCAAGTTGTTTGCTGGTTACAGATTTACAGATGGAAAGACGTAGACTGCCAAAATGCCAATGCACAGCAGGTGTGAACTCATTCTCAACTTGAGCATATTCCATTGAAAGCACAATGTGGGTTCAAGACTCTGAGCAGGAATGAGTCCTTTCCATTGAAAATATCCTAAATCGGTTGTTAAGAGGAAGTTGGAAAGCCTACAGCATATTAATTATGCCTATAGCAGACGGCGTTGAGTGAAGCCTGTGGCAGAGTAATAGAATCAACTGGCGACCTTGTTTACCCTCGGAGGAGATTTAAGTAGGTTTGCTCTTCAAGCTGAACTTGAAAGATTTGGAGCTCTATTACTTAATGGTCTAAATGTCTTTTCTTTCTTGTACTATTTTGACAAATTGCCTCTTTAATTTAGTATTGGTCGTGCAGGGTGGATCAAGCAGAGAATGGATGGGCTTATTCCAAGCCAAACAAGGAGCTCTCCATTTCCAGGGGCTATTGTGTAGGCGTGAATCAATAAAGAGTGGTAAATAGAGTTGGTTGACATGACATATGTTAGAGCCGAGAGCCTGCCATCGATGAGTAATTCTGCTCCCTGATGAGTCATGAAACCGATAAGTTAATCAGTGAGGATCAGCTGTCTAATCAGTGGAAATTTAATGTTTGGCATGTGGCTGTTGGACGTCTGCGCATTAAGTACCTGGTGTCACCCCATCTGTGCATCGAGTGAATAAAAGCCACTCCTATTTGTTGGCATAAGACTCTTGTTCCATTCAATATACAGTCCCACATGCGACGCCTGTGAGTGTTTTCAAGTCCGAAGGTTTCCATGAGGAGCTCCTTCCTGGTTACTGGCAAACACAGCATGTGTGTTGCCTTTCCCTCCCAGATCCACACACACTTTCCTCCCCTCACTGCACTCAACACCAACAGGAAGGAGAAAGGAAACAAAGAGCCCGCTTCCTCTACGTGCGGCCAGCTTTCTACACAATGGGACAGGAAGTGCCTGGCAACTGTAATAGAGGCCTTGGAGTGTGAAGGAAAGATAAAGTGGTCTCTCCGTGTTATTAACTGCTCTTTCGTCCCCTGCTCTCTGCTCCTTGTGTCATTTTCCACTGCCGTTATCTGTTGGGGCTCAACCTACGTCTGTTTATTTGCTCTTTACGTCATTCTCCGTCACGATATAGAACATCCTAGTTCACCTGCATGTGCAAACGTTTCATGTTTTGCAGCAGTTAAGGTTCAGTACGTACAGTATTTTCCTGTCCAGAGCAAAATCCTTTACGGATTGAATTCAGATTGTAGTTTGCCCTGGATTTGCCTAATTTGTTATTATTCTGCGAGTTAAAGTTGAGCTGTCAATCACACAACCTAAGAGAGCAGTGCCGCTGCCACCATAGTGACCTCTACTTGGTATAAGAAATGTTGGACAGCGGGGCAACTTGGAATAGTACTTGCACATGCTGGAATTCTTGCTTTATATCACCACTTCTGGCTTGCCTGAACCAGAGACTTCGTTGGCTCCTGAAGGGAAAAAAAACCCCCAAAAACACACAGCAACTAAAAGCAAGTCCAGTTAATGCAGATGGTTGCACAGCTGAATGGCAGAATACACATAGAAGTGTGTTCAGGTTTTCTGTCTCGTGTCATTTGATAGACGCTACAGACAAACGGAATGTACGATGAAGGGGCGCCACTATAAACTCCTTTTTATCAAACATTGTGATTCATCATCTTTCTCTTGCTTTCAACAATCTACGGTTTATGATTGCAGGCTCCAGCCCTCCCCGGAAATACTCCAGGGAAACATGTCTTCTCTCAGCTTGCAACTTCAAAGTAACCCCCCCCCCCCCCCCCCCCCTTCCTGTCTACCTACTAAATCCCTCTCTTCCTTGATTTGTATTCTCCCTCTCTCTTTTCTTTGCATTGTTGGATCAATTTCCACCCCCCCCCCCCCCGCTCTCCTTCATTCTGTCTTCCCTTTTTCCACCACTATCTTCTCATTTGCTTGCATCTTTCCTCCATTTTTTTTTTTTAAAACCTCGACTCTTCGAGTGAATCCTGCCAGTCTGGAAACATCAAAGGCGCTTCTCCCTCCCCTCTTGTAACAGTCATTTAACCATTCGGGCAAACAGGTTTCATGCCGAGGCCAGGTACCCTCAGGGGAAGATCCAGGACAGTGTGAAAACACGCTGCACCATACCAGACAATGAAAATGTGGAAAAAGTACAAATTCATTTAAGTAAGCATCATCTTTAGGTGTTGCATTTTAAGGAATAAATGGTGGTGAAATGGATTTGAAGTATTCTTTGGCTGCACACTCAGAAGAGTGTGGGAGTGGCAGAGAAAAAGCTCTGCCCAAGTCCAAACAACAGGGTTATAATCTACAATGACTAACCTTTCTTCTTTCTGTTTCCAAGTTTCCATCTTCAGGACTATTTTTAGAGGAGCTTCCCACTTTCCAGGAAAAGCTATAAAGGCAGTTGTTGTTGTTGCAGGAGATGTGTCTAAAAGCTCTGAGAGGCTCATCTGACATCTATTTTAATAACATCCGAACTTTGTACCACATAATATTCTTCATTTTAACTTGCATGGCAGGCTCCATCATGTGTATTTACAATGACATGCCTCTGTTATCAGATTTTCTGTTCTGACACACGCTTCTCTGTGTCTGACATCACTCCAGTGCAAGCAAGAGGTGGTTTGAAGTGGGAAATACCCTGCTTTTTTTCATTCTTTTTTCTTTCATGGTGTAAAGCTTTAAACGGAAATCAGTTGTTCTCACAAAGTCATGTATTCACTTAGAAGGAAGTTTGCTTAGTTTTCTTTTTATTAGTTTGATTTGCTGATGCTGTATGAATGGCAGCTTTTGCCGGACACTCAGAAACACGAAACAAAGCCTTTCTCTAACACGTAACCAAGGTAAGACTCGTATGCTTTAGTCGGAGGTGACCTTCAGTCACTGTGTGGCCAGGAAGTGTCCGGTGCACTGATAAAAGCAGCACAGAGGGACCTGTGTGTGACTCCATTAACATTGTAAATGCCTTTAAGCATCGGTCACAGACCTGCCATCACCTCACATCCCTACAGCAAAGAACAGACATCTGTCACTCCCCCTTGCATCATTTTCCCCCCACCCCAACTTCCCCTGGTATCTGCACTGTCCCACATCTGCATTCTCAGCACTGTGATAATGCATAAGGTGTCATTGAATATTTTTTCTTTCCCCCAGGGAGTGCTCCAGTGACTTAGCTATTAGCATCTGCTCTTTTGTTCCAATGTGCACATTGTTAGTGCCTTAATCAATATTTGGCTTATATTGTCATTGTATAACATAACCAGAATACTCAACTACACTGACGGATTCATGACATCCTTCCTGACTCCGTTCCCAACTATAGTTCTATATATGCTACAATATAACCCCCCAAAAATGGACACTCTTCTTTTTTTTCACACTTGGTGAAGAAGGAAGACATTGTCAAAGTTTTTTCTTTGGTTATGTCTCTGGTTGGATATTTTTTTTCTAGTGAATGTGATCAATAAAAATCCTATTCCGATACAGATTAGATTATTCCTGAGCAACGCCCTGTGTGTGAGTTATTGTCAGTCAACAAAGGGTCCTCTTAACTTTTAATGGAAGCATCTAGTCCCTGCTTGCTGCAGATTACCCACACATTAATAGATTATAACTTTCAAAATAATAAAGATCATCATTTCCGCACTTGCAGTGCAGCCCGGCTGTAAACACACTCATTATGGCTACTATTTACAGGTTAATGGCCTGCTATTTTCCGTAAGTGTGGCTCTTTGCGTCACTTGGCAAAGTTGAGTGATTGCTTTATTATAGTGTGGCCTTTGTTGAAGTGAGCTGATCAGACTGAACTCTGCTTCATTGGGAGCACACTCATTAGGACACACACACACACACACACACCCACATGCACATGCACATGCACATGCACACACATGCACGCACACACAACCATTGTGAGTACAGAGAGAGCGCTGCCGCTTCTCATGCAGTCATGCAGCCAGTGTCACACTGTGAATACAGAGTGTTGTCCACTCCTTGAAAAACAATATTGGGTTTTGTCTTCAAGCTGCTTGTTTTCAGATATCTCATGTCTTCGAAACTCACTACAGAGCCACAAGCTGCCCTCTTAACAGTCTAAAATGAGGGTATACTAGGAGCCTTTCATTGAGGGATGGTGTAGTTTTTCATTAATAAATTAAATGTTCTGTTTACATTTGAGGGACTATGAATATTAGAATTTAGTCATGCTACAGTTTACTTGAGAGACCAAATGGCACTAATGTAAAAATAAACATTCTTAAATTTGATCTGTTGTCTTGCGTTTTGAGGGAGATTCTGAAGGGAAAGTGCTGATTGAAGAATTTAAATGAATCTGAGTAAGTGCTGTCTGGTAAGGATCCGAATACGAGAGTCACGAAAAACTGAGTAGATGTACGTGTAACTGTGGCATAAAGGCATGGGAGAACTACTATGCAATTTGTTCGAAGTGCTAGTCTTTGCTTATTACAGATTTACAGACAAACATACACTAGAAAAGTGCCAATGTAGACCGGGTGTGACCTCGCACTGAAACAAAACATCTCTGAAAACCACAATGCATATTCTGTGCTGTAATAAGTGCTTTTCATTGAACAGATCCCAAGTTAATTGTTAAATGGAAATGCATGCACATTTCTGTGTTGGATGTCATGTAAAGAGTGAGAAGAAGACCTCTCGTCAAAGCCAGACAAGGAAGGAGAATTGTCCTTCAGAGAAGTGATAGTGCAGGAAATTTCGAGCTGCACATTGCTCTAGCACCCTCTGTTGGACAGATCAAACAAAAGCCCACCACTATGCCGGTGTCCATGTGTACTCTGGTGGGAATGGGCAAAGATGCTGCTGTGAAACATGATAAGCGTGTTTGACTGAGGCTTCTCCCAGTGTTAGACAGTTTGTCAGCAGGATCCTTCTCCCACAGCTAAATGAATATGTCATGCTGATGTCAGTCCTATATTGCAGCTCGGGGACAGAGGAGGATATGAGTATGTAAAACAGGACCGCATTTAAAATGGTCTTGCTTTTGAACTTTTGTGTGGCTCCGCATGTGTGTGTGGTAGAAGTTGTGGTTGCTGTGCCACTCACTAATGGACTCATTAGAACAGGAGCTGTGCACATGTGCTCCAGCTGGACTGTCTCTGCCTGCTCCCTCAGCTCTCATTAGTTCCCTCCTCACTGTATGTGTGTGCACTATATGTGTCTGTGCATTCATGTATACGTTTGTTTTTTTTGTTTTGTTTTCTGGCATTGCTGTTCTTTGTATGTGTGACATACATTGCAAGAATGCTTGTGTTTTTTTGGGATTGTATTTGTTCTAACTGGATAATAGGATTGTGTTCCATTGTGCGGCTGTGGGGATGAATCTCAAATGAAATGCGCAGATATGCATGTATTCATTAATCACTCACCTACTTTTCTTCATCATTTTGCACAGTGTCATAGCTTCAATCCTGCGCAAACAAGTTGATACCACACTCAACTCTGACATTTTTTGTTTTTCTCCCGTCATAAATATCTTGTCCGAGTGCAACCAGATGTTCTTGTCAGCCACTGGGCTTGTTAACAGGGGCCGGGACCGTGTTGAGCTGCGGTGTTAAAATTTAAAAGGCTTAAGTCTGGCTTTGAGAGTGCTATCACTGCTCCACGTAATTGCCTGGATGCAGCCTGGGAAACGCACTTCAGTCAGTTGTGTTGCAGAGAAAGTGAGAGTGCCACAGTGATGAATTAGAGATGAGCAGTCGCATGCACACAAGAGCTGCGAGGGGAGGAAGTCGGCGTGTGACTTCACCCTATGGGAACAAATGTAGTGCTAAAACTTTTTTTTAAGAGTTCCTTCGCTCAGATCTAAAGTTAACCCACAACTGCAATGTTTCAGTTCAGCTGCTTGACTGTGTTTGTGTAGGAGGAGATAGTGTGTGAGGATTCAATATTTTTGTTTGGAAAGTTTGAGACATATTTGTGTTCTTATTAGATTTTCATTATCTGCTAAAAAATACAAAAAAAACCAACCCTGCATATTCCTATTGAATGTGTAAAAATAAAACTCGTCTCGTCTGCAAATGGAAATTCAGGAACAAACGTGTAAAACGTGAATATATACATCTGATCATTCGTGTGCTTCATGTGGCTATTTTAAGGGTTTTTGAAAATCAGGCACGTGATATAAGGCTGACAGGAAGAGGAAAGAGAGAACAGATGGCGTTTGAGGAGGTGTTTGGTCATCCCGTCCGGTGCCTGCCGAGACCTGCCGTGGTGTTTGTGTATGTTGGCGCATCAGATCAAAATACCGCAGGATACCTTATACTGACTGTTGTGGTGTGATGCAGAAAAGTGTACAATTTGAGGTCTTGAAACCAGCTTTTGTTTGAACTGGAGCAAACATTGTGGTGAGAGGGCCTTTTGATGCGGCACCCAGACTCTGGGAGGACCTTCCATCTGCTATACAAACTATCGCTGAATGACATTTTTTTTAAATCAAAGCTCAAAATATCTTCAATGGTTGGATTTCAAATACTCAATATTTATATCAACTTAATGTATCTTTTCATTAGCGAATTCATCATATGTTATTAGGCATCTTTGGGATGTTGTAAAGTACCTTATAAGTAAATACTGATTATTTAATGTATTAATACAATTGGTTATCTGTCATTTATCTTGCGAGTTAGTTGTAACTGTTTATTTTGGATTAGTTTTTGAAACTGACACTGTAGGTAGAATTTAGTGGACTGGAGGTGACTCCTTCATGTGCCAAATGCACAAGTGAAGAAATGTTGATTCAGTGTAAAATTCTACCTCTGCTGTGCTCACTGCTTTCCCCATAGTGTTTGTGTTTACTTTCTTTAACCGACTCTATTTCCATTCAGTTCCGCAAAACATAAAACAACAGAAGTCTCCGAAACATCAACTTGCATTGAAAGATTGACATGTTCTGGCATTTTTGGGGTTTTAACTTTAAGTGCAAAAAGTGAATACAGATGTGTTGATATTTGAATTGACAAATTTTCTCAACAATTAAGAGGTTTTTAGAGAACTCCAAAGAACATGGTAATCAGTGCAGTTTATTTGTTGCTCACTATTCTGAGGAACACTTTAAATTCAATCCTGCCTTTCCCGAATGGATGGTGGCTTAGAAATAGTGCATGACATGCAAGCGCTCATGTTGGCTGTTTCATGGCCAGGTAACCCAGTGCACATTGCAGATGTCTGCTATTTAAGCCCTGTTTAAATTTATTTGTTCCACATTTATTTTATTGTCATACTGACCTATACTGTTGTTCTGTTTGTCATCTCCCAACAGTTTTGTTGGGTTTTTTTTAGACACACAATAGCCCATACATAGAGATCACAGAAGATAATGGGCTGTGGTTTGTATTTGTGGAAAAAGTGACCAAAGGCACATACAATGTTGTACTCGCACACTGATCTTTGGTTTCCCACCAGGAGCCCGTCATGTATCACTGGCGAAGAACAAAAAGGCTTTGCCGTTCGGCTCGTTACTCTTGGACCTGGGCTCGTTAGCTCTGGACCTTGACATCTATAGATATGGATACACAAACAGCCAGTTAGGGAACAATGTCCTGCATCTCTTAACGCCACAAAGTGTATCTGCGTGCACCCCCTTTTTAATTGGATTGTCACGGGGCCCGTGAGGAGATGGCTCTGGGGTTTGTTTTTTTTGTGTGCGTTTCCATGCAAAAAGCACCCCGCACTCTCCCACCCAGCTATCCCTCGCAATAGCAAAAGTGTTTATGTGTCTGTGTATATGCAAGAAGCTTAATGGCTAAGCCTGTGTCAAGCCGTTGAGACATGGCCATTCATATGGTAATAACCAAGCAAAGAAGAAGGCAATAAATCTGCTCACATCCTATGGGACTGGAGAAAAAAAGTGAGCAGAACCCACGGAGACGGGAGCGTTAGAGGGGACAACATTCGACTCGTATCTCAAACCCCCGGGAAGCTCAGTCTCTTTCCACAAAGGTGGATGATGCGGCCGCCGCGAGCTGCCTGTGACAAGTAGGTGGGAGCTACATTCAATAGAAGGAAGTTAGTTATGACCAAAGTTGTTGTGCTGCTTATCCATGTCATTCAATTTCAAGTGTGAAAAAGCAACAAAAAAAAAAGTACCTTTCTTGCTTTTCAAAGTTAGGGTTTAAAAAAACCAAAACATTACTCTCCTGCTCCAGTTTAATAATCTTCCTCAGTCTACGTGCAGCATGTGTAGCTAAAAACACTCAATTGCATCGGGACATTACCTGCAGATTACCCAATTAGACAGGCTGTTGATGATGAATTAGATTTATTAGGTAATTGATTCTTAAGAATAGAGCACTTCTTTACATAATGGAAGTGGGACTAAATTGCTCTTGCCTTGACTTTGACTTGACTTTTTCCACTTAAAACTGTTCACATTGTTCTGCTATAACTGCTGTGTCAGTTCCATTTCAAATTCTTCCCCTAAACATTAGACCGAACCTGTGCAGAGTTACTTTGGAGTGACGACAAGTTTATTGCAGGTCCGGACACTGCGTATGTAGTAATCACTGCAACCCTGCTCTCTATGTAACACCACCACCAGCTGGGATGTGTTGGCCAGATGCAGAAGCACACATGGGTTTTCTGCAGCTCAGGAGAGATTAGGCTCATTTTCACCACTAGCACAGCTGTTTTGTAAGAATAATGTTGGGAGATGTGAAGCATTTGTAGGAGGTACAGTAAGGTCGAGGCTTCTGAGCCTCACATGGAAAGTACAGTAGTTAGTCTCTTACTGTGAACATATGCGTGGTGTTTCTGGGCAGAGGTGTTGCTCACACACTGGTCACGCTTGTCTCACACACACACACACACACACTCTCACACACACACACACACACACACACACACAGGCATATCTCGCTCAGCCAATCACACGCATCAAAGGACTTACTGTCACGCATACACAAACTCTTAATCACATGCACTTGCATTTAACACAAAAAACAAAACATGAAAGCACTGTGAATGAGACAGACCATTGTGAAATAAATTAACATTCTCACTTTTTTATATATTACCGTAATATTAATAAGTACAGTCATAAATGGTGAAGGGGCTTAACTTTTAGAGCCGCTTCAGGAGTGACAAATGTATTTACATTGTTATTCACTTTTCACCCTTTGACACAACCAATCCCACACCAATGGGGCTGGCTGCCATGCCACCGAGGATAACACTATTTGTGCACCTTTAATTCAGTGCAGAGTGGCATCTTGTAGTCAAACCAATAGCCATACACAGGTTTATGAACAAGACATTTTACAGTGAATTATTGGTCAAGTTTTACTTCATTGAATCTGATTCTCAAAATCCAAAATTACATTTTAAGCACATACACTTTGGCACATGACTGATTATTTGTACTTCCACGCTCTTGGTTACAGTGAGCAGTATGTGCAGTTGTGCTGTGAGATGACGGCTATGACAGTTTCTTCTGCTGTCCATGTAGGCGAGACAGATGTTTACGCATGAGGCAACTCTGGCTGAAAGCCAAAATAGCAGTACTCTCCTTCAGTTATTGTGCAGCTCAGTCCAGCCCGCATATCATCTGTCCAAAATGAGCTGAATGAATATGTTTGAACAGGAGCCAGATCTGTCTATCTGTCCAACTTGCTCTGAAATACAAATATTCAGTGACAACATATGCCTCTGAGCCCGTTATGCCCACAATTAGGGCTACGGGTCGAACACTGAACCTCTGTTCGCTTTCCTCCAAGACGACAGCACCCCCTGATATGTACTGGCACAACGAATACTCACAGCAAAATAGTCATTTAATTTCCTTGAAGCTCTTCCTTTTATTTAACACTAATAACCACTATTGCTCGTAGGGTTTATGCATATTTGTGCGCGCGCGTGTGCTTTTAAAGCGATTTATATCCATCTCTTTGTGAGAACTATTGTATGCCTCATTTGGGCATACATATGTGTGTGTGTGTACAGTGTACAGTGTCGGTGTTTATTTGTGAGTGTTAATTACCCCCCCCCCCCCCCCCCCCCCCCACGTTTTGTCTGCTCCCCAAATCAGCCCACAGCTGCAGGGCCCCCCTGTGTAAAGCAGTACTGCATCTAATGTCTTATTATTCACGCTGTCTGTCTGCTCACCAGCCATTCTGCGCCTGGGGGATGAAGGGGGATTTTGGGCTCTGCGTGTGTGTGAGTGCATATGTGATGAGGGGGTTATGTATTAGCAAAGTGGTAATGAAGGGTTCGTTCGGTCCCTTAATTCGTTGGCACTACTTAATTAAAAGCGATGCGACAGGGTGATTGGAGCTGGTGATGGATGGAGACTGAGACACCCAGGCATTTCAGCATCAGAGTGTGTGTGTGTGTGTGTGTGTGTGTGTGTGTGTGTGTGTGTGTGTGTGTGTGTGTGTGTGTGTGTGTGTGTGTGTGTGTGTGTGTGTGTGTGTGTGTGTGTGTGTGTGTGTGTGTGTGTGTGTGTGTGTGTGTGTGTGTGCGCGTGTGCGCGTGTGTGCGAAAGGAAGAGGAAGTCATTACCTTTTAATCATATCCTCTGTTATTCCTCCTTTTCCACCCCTTCTCTCTTTTCTCCCCTCATCCCCCCTTTTGTCTCTAAATTCTCCCTTAAGCCTCTCCCAGTTCGTCCTGCACCCCCCCTCCTCCACGTTTCTCCAGCTGGCTCTCAGTTTCAAGCCCCTTGTCATCTTCAATCAACCCCTCTTTTCTCCAACACTTACCCCCTTCTTCCTTCCGACCCTGACTGTCTTTAACCTTCCAGTAGGATGTGTGTCATATAAATGATCCGACTCTGTGCATTATTCATGTCTTTCAGTGTGACTTCAGCTGCGTGCAAGAGGCAATGTTTAATCACGTATGTCTTATAGCCTTTAGCTTTACAAGAATCCTTTGGCTTTATTAAAATCTATTGTACTGCCGTGTGAAGCAGGAAGCCACATCCAGTTTATCATATAAAATGACTCGAGTCCGTTCCAAAAGCTGAAATGGAGACGAGGCCAACAATGCCGTACATTTTACTGCGGCACGTTTGAGATAAACCTATAAAACACAATAAAGTGTTATGCATAGACATTCCCTACGACGGTATAAAAATGTCTAACGCAATTGCTGGTATGGAACAATATTATTTACTAAGTTAACAAAAAAAAAAGCTTTTTTCTCGTGTGCATGTGCTTGAGCAGCTTTAGCGGCTGCTCTCCAAAAAAGTAATAGCTCAGTGGTATGGAGGTACTCATTGAAACTGATGGTCAAAGGAGGAATATCTGACGCAGGCACACACACACACACACACACACACACAGGGGGATGATGAGCCCTTTGGGACAGCTGTAGTACTCTATCTCCATCCAGTCTTCAGTGCCGGGCAGTGTTTGCCTCCTCATCAGAGATAATCCTACTTTTAGCTGAGTGCAACTCCTTCAAAACACGGGCTAATTTTTTATTTACATTTTTTTTCCACAAGGCAATCTCAAGGGGGAAATTGCAGTAGAATTACAACAATCAGAGGGTGGCAATAGTGTGGAGATGTGTTTTCAGCCATGTGTGATCTAGGTGTATGGTTGGAAGCATTATCATAACTGGCTGTGCTGACTTCTCTTATTTTTCAGCTGGTAATCGTTGTTATGTTGACGTAAACATTAAATCTAAAGCAGCAATTCCATGCATTGGTGCAGAAGCTTTCTGTTGTTAAACAAAGTTTGCAGGCTTCATAACTTGACCTATACTAACGTGTTATAACAGGCTAACGGGCGCTCTTCTCACTCGTACAGTGCATGTGGTGTGTGAGATTGGTATGTGGGAAGGTGGGGGGCAGGGGTCTGCTTTGACACCCTAATCCCGCTGCCTAGGCTGGCTTTGTGGAGACCTGAGGTGGGAGGAGATAGAAGAAGGGAGGGATGGAAAAAGTGAGAGAGGGTGAGAAGGGAAAAGAGGTGGGGGGGGGGGGGGTGATGGAGGCAGACGATTGAAGAGGGAGGGGAGCAGGGATTGTGGGGTTTGGGAGATGGCGAGAGGGAGGGGAGCGATAGGAGAGCAGAGCGAGGGAGTCGGGTTCTCTCATTCTTCTGTCTTTTTACTATGGAAGGAAACAAAGGATGTTGAAGGGCCTGACTTCTTGACAGCAGGACTCAGAGTTAGCCTTTTAGCTTGCATTGGCCTCTGCTGACCTGTCTGCTTGCATTCTGCCGCCGGCCTCTTCTTCTTCTACTGTCCCTCCATCCCTCAGCCCTGTGCTGAAGACATCTCTCCGCTGCACTGCATGCTCCTCTGGATTCAGCATGTGAGTGACTCTGCCTGTCTGTCTTTCTGTGTGTCTCTGTGTTAAAGGTCTTTTTTAAAGCCTGTGGTCACTGCACACTACTCTTTTACTTCTCATGTGGCTTGCCTGCTGTTTCTCATCCCAGACTGACTAATAAGATGTGGTTTGAACCATCCTTTTCAATCTGTATATCTCTTCTTTCTGTCTGTGCTCCTTTTCCTCAGGAGTTGACAGGCTGCCTTTCAAAACAAAGTACAGAAATGTGTGAGTAGCGCAGGTTTGACTCATTTGATCTCGGCACAAGTTTGGTAGCAGAAATAATGCGCACTGTGCATTCCTGAAGTAGATCATTATGCATAAACCAATAATCAGTCCACAAATATGTAAAGGAGTAACAATGAAGAATTAAACCCATATGTGTAAAACCATTTGTATGTCATAGAGCAAATGCTAAACGACAGCTGGGCACATCTGCTTTAGCTGGAATTAACACACAAGTCCCAGAAAGCAAATGCTGCTCTGCCTAAATATTTAGTCACAGCTTTGGGTGGCTGAAGGGCAGACAGCTTGATTGCTGGCTTGGCAGCGGCAGCAGTGGCACATTGTGGGACAGACTGGCACAGGAACTGACATTTTGGATGGGCAGGGCTACTTCTGGCTGTCGGTCCATTAGGATGAGATTAGGTCTGGTGCAGATATGTATGGTTCTGAAGCAGCTGCGACTATACATGATTTCAAAGATTTTGATTCTAAGGAAAAATTAAGAATTTTCTGTTCTTAAAAATGGCGTCTGATTCTAGTTTCTTGCTATTTTCTGGCATTTAAGAGAAAGTTATTCATTGATTGAAAATGTGCTTGACTAGTAAACTGGCGATAAGATATTTCCATTGACTTATTTATGTATAAGTACAAATCATTCCATTATAATAATTAATTAAATATGAAGATGAGATTATGAATTTAATGCAGACCATTGATTCTCAAACTGTGGTACAAGTACTCATTGTGGTACATGTGTAGTTTGAATAATTGCAGTTATTTTTCCAATGTACTGGCATGTTGCATTTATGAATGATGAAGAAGTGAAGCCCTTTGTTGGTTTAAGTGGCTCAATGATCCTCATTTTAGCAGTAACTTGTTTTGATCCATCTTAAGCGAACCACAAGGCCACTTGGAGATGTCAATATTTTCTCAGGTGCTAGTTCAAGTCAGAACCACTGATAGACAACCCAGATTATGCATTATAAGATTTATCATAACTCATACCTGGATTTGCAGCTTACATGTCATTGTAACAGTTGGGTATGCACACACAATGTTTGATTTCACTCACTCGACTTTTCCCTGCACACGCTGTGTGATCTATTTTCACACGCAGATGTGCTCTTTTGGAATTATTGCAGTGTGCTTGTAAAGCACTCCATTGCTCACATTCTTGAGAGAGCTTTTTGAATCGGGGGGGGGGGGGGGGGGGGGGGTGAGCATCTCACTGTGTAGACTTTCTCTCGTGCCTAATTATTATCTTGCGCTTTCATTATTTGTGGTGGCCTGCAGTGGAATTTGCTGTGTGTCACTATCTCCCCTCATTGAGAAGCCCAGTCTGTGGAGACGCAAGCCAATTCTCTAATGGGTCTCAGTGAAAGAACAGCTCCAGTCAGGAGCAATCAGTCAGCTATACTCAATAGCCATCAGTCCATTACAGTCAATAAAACAAAGCAGGGGACACAGAGTTGTCTTGCTGTCACTTCTCAGAGTGTCACAAGATTGACCATCTCTTTCTGGAAATTGGATTCAGGACCAGGTGAGAGAAGTGTTTACAGTTACACCACTGCATGATATGCTGGGGGGGACACTTGCCTACGTTTTCCAGTAAATAACATTTTGTTACCTCAGATTGTTGAAAAATCAAGTGATGACAAGACCTGCGTTTTAAAAGTAGAACAATAGAGATGACTTCCTGCCGTTGTTACTATTTCCTTCTCTCAGTAAGAACTGCTGGAGGTAATTGAAAATGACTATTTTGGGGTCAGGGGATGACAGAAATTTGTGATATATTTGTGGACTGTGGACCCTCAGTTGTTGAGATGAAGGTGAAGAGGTTAGAGTGAAATGGATGAAGTGAACAAAAGAGCTAGCTTTTGATGGAAGTGGTGCTGGCTTCAGAAAAAAAAAGGAAGCAGTCCTCCAGCTGAGCCCCAGATGATAATTCCTGAACCATCATGATGTGAGTACTGCCCACTGTGTTCCATCCTACAATCCACTGGCCCCTCCTGTCACTCCCCGGGCATGAGACCACATCGCGACCTTTGAATTATCATGTGGAAGCACGAGAGACAAATAGACCCGCTGTTTGTGGATCATCAAACACATGCATGTAAACATCATACGGAGAATATCGCAACTCTTCTCTGCCTCAGTATTGATGGTTTTGTTATTTAAGGGTGAGCTTGAGGGTCATTGCTCACCACAGAATGGCTGAGTTCAGTCCTCCATTTTTGATGACTAAGCCGTTTGTTCGCTAATCTAAAGATTAGCTTCAGTGAAACTTTACTTGATGGATCAGTGTGTGCTAGGCCTCCGCAGCCACTAGCCAGAATTTTGTGCCTCTGTAGAGAATAGCCTTCCTTTGTGCAATTGTCAAGCTGGTTGGCCGCTGTAGTGTGCAAACTCAGACCCGCTGGCACGCACACAGACATGTACTAATGTGCACACACACACACACAAACGGAGTCCTTATCACCAGAAAGAGTCAGTGTCAGGTCAGCCGGCCGGCTCTGTGGACAGCGCTGTATTGTTTCTGGCCTCCGTCTCTCCTGGACACTTAACAGTGCAGGCTTTCAGTTGTTACTGGTGAGTCAGGACCAGCGGCCAGTGCAGAAACCAGTCGGAACCAACAACACCTGCCTTCACAGTACCACAGTGTTGTGTTCCCCAAGACAGTGGAGATTTTGTTGAAACACAAGTTGGAAAGTCTATGAATAGTAACTAATTAAAAAAAAAAACCAACAACAACAAAAAACATGGGAATTAATAGGACTGCAAATGCTGTGCTGATTATGATTTTATGAAGTTTAGTGTAGCTGTTAGACACTTTAATGAAGATGGATGTTTGCTTTTTCATTGGACCTCCACTTTCATGACCCCCACTGAGAGTCTGAACAGATGAATGTAAAGAGCACAGCTTGATCTCTATTTACTGGACACAAGTGTCAACACCCTGTGGAAACTGACTCCGACCCCCTGAATTGACTTTTGTGAGCTCTCCGAGCTTCCTTCCAGAACAATGTACACATCGCATTAAGCGGCTGTTTGACTTTGACACTCTTAACAGCCCCGATGTTTCTTTTGTATATTTTTTCATACAGCCCCGCATTTCTCACAGCTTTGTTGTCGATCTTGTTTACACCAACCTTTAGACGTGCGAGATTTGTAACAGCTTCTTAGAGATGTGACATAGGAGTGTGGTGAGATACTCGTGGTTTGTGTTTGAGAAGGACTGTCGGTTAGTCTTTTGACTGAATCAATAAGCCTTTTGTCAACGAAATGTCTCCCTCCCCGTCAGTCTCAGCCTGGCCTATATCAGTCTGCTATACAGAAACACTGACATTTTACTACCACAGTTTATCTCTGACAAGCCAGAAGAAGTCACCAAAGTCACTTCAGAGGGCTGCATGATATATCAGAAACGTAACGTCATCTTGTTATCTGACCGACCACGGTCTCAGTTTAATGTATGCCAGCATATCTGGCCAATGAGGTTGAGCCCTACTGCCGTATCTTGTCATACTTGCCTCCCAGAAATCAAGCAAAATAACAGAAAATCAAGATGAAATTATTAAACAACAAACACAGTCAACAAACCCTCAGCTTCTGAAATGCTGTTATGGGTAAGTACAAATCATGGATCAACTCTGACTCTTGTATTAATGTATATAGTGATAAAAGATGAGGTCAGTCATCAGGCTCAGTGGGAAAAGATTTTTGTAGATGACACTTTTAACATTTAATGTGAGTGTAGCGTAGGTGGATAGAAGAAAAGTGAAGGTCTGTCGAGACCAGGGAGAACATGTGAGTGAGAGGAAGGCAGGCAAATATTCAAGAGGGAGTTTTATTAAGACCGGTTGATTTTAACTTTGTAAAAGTCAGAACTGGTTGAGCCAGAGATGAAGATGGTAATGTTTTAAATGGGAGTGAACAATGTGGACAACATTAAAAATGACAGGTCAAGTCAGAGGGGCAGAAAAGGTTCAGCAATTTTGATAGCAAACTATATTCACAAGGTTGAGATAGTTTCGACATTTCTGAAGGAGATATGGTACACTTGTAATATGGAACATGTTCGACGAATGTTGTTTAAGCAAAAGCAGGAGGAAGGATGAAAAGACATCAGAGAAGATTCATGGATGTACTGTATAGGACATGGAGGTGGCAGCGGATAGATGGAGGCGGATGGAGGACGAGGGTCCACTGTATCTATAAGAAGAAAAAGAAATTTTTTTTACAGCAGGGAAAAGCAACTGTCAAACTTTAACGTAATGTTTTTGTTTTATTTGAGCATACATCACTGCAGAGAAAATTGTTAGGGTTTTAATTGTTTAAATTCATATACCATATTCAGGGAGGCTTTATTCTGAAATATATTCTGCAGCCCATACCCAGAACCACAACGCCAAAGAACGGTCTTTAACCACAAGAAAAAAAAAACCTGAGTCCTGCAGCAGATGGTGTGGTCCCTTCAGTCCCAGACTCATGGAGTCAGTGTGGGGTTGCCTGAATAGACAGAAACACTCAGACGGCATCAGCCCACAGCTTGGTCAACTAAAAATTATTTGTGGAATTCTTTTTTAAAGGGCCCTTAATTTTTCTGCCTGAAACATTTGCAGAGTACATCCTCTACTGCCGACTTTTTCAGATACCTTTTGTTCTTCCTTCAATTCTGCCAATTGGTGCGTCTTCCTCTGCCTTCATTCAGCCCTTTCTGCATGTATTGTACTTGAATGGCATGGCGAAGCGTCGTATTCTTTCAGAGAATGATAATTCAAATACCATGCAGACAACCGAGTCGAGTTGACTTTATGCTGACAGCAGGAAAATATTAGACGCACCGCACAAATGATCTTTTAAATGCCCCCTTGCTCAGCTGACGCCATCATTCAAGTGCGTTGAAATTTCCTTACGATATCGCATATGCCAAGCGTGATTATTTTTCATGCTGATGTATATGAACAAACGCGGTGTCACATCTCGTATGTTTGGTGGAAAACGACATCAAGCTGGTAGGAGCTGGTTGTCTGCCTGCCCAACCTGGCTCTGGTGCCCCGCGGTGCCAGCGTGATCCTGAGGCACACACACACACACACACACACACACACACACACACACACACACACACACACACACACACACACACACACACACACACACACACACACACACACACACACACACACACACACACACACACACACACACGCACAAAACCAAGGCACGGCTGAGCTAATGACTCATCTCTCTGCCCCCCCGCCTTTCTCTCTTTCCCCCTCTGTCTGTCTGTTCCTCTATTTCTCTCTCTCTGCCTATACAGGGGACATCACTCAGAAAGGCTATGAGAAGAAAAGAGGCAAGCTGTTGGCACCGTACATCCCACAGATACAAGGTAAGAACCACAGGCCTGGAAGGAAATGTTGTGTCTGGAACAGGCTTTTGTCTGCATGTTAGCGGGTGGCAACACAACAGAGAGCAAACTCTTCGAAGTCCACGGTGTCTATTACAAAAGTAGTTTTATTCATATGTAATACTTTTTTTCTTCTTCTTGACTTAAAAGAGAGGGACTTAGAATTGTCAATAAAAAAGATACACCATAGCAAAGAGTGATTTCAGAATTTGTGTGCAGAAATGGAATGTTTTGAAGAGGAAATGGGTTGTTTAATGATATAGGAGTTTCAATGTCCCATGATGAGGTTGCATGCACACTTTACTCTTTTTATTTAGATGTGTCTGCTTATCAGTCAGGTCCAGTGGTTCTGTTAATCTTGGATCTCATAATTAGGTATCTGTCAGCAGTATGTCATACATACTTTTTGAGCTAAAAATGAAAATAGCTGGTCAATCTAAGAAACAAAAGACATATTGGAGATTGAGTGTTAATGGTTTCTTAATTATAATAGTTGTAATAGTTCATGAGGGTACTGGTCTTGATGTTTTTGGGTGTTCCTTTGCTTTGCCTTAATTGCACTGCTAAGCTCTTAATAGAAAGTGATTATGTTTTTGGAGTGTATTACCTTGTCATAAACTCGTTTGTCTTGTGTGCTGTTGTGTTGTTTTTACCAGGTTGAATATGTTGGTTTCCATCTTTTGTTTGTTCAGACGGTGTTTGAGAATGGATATTGTCATTATAGGAATCCAGGTGTGAGCGTCAGGTGCGTCCCTGTGGAGAGAACTTCATATTATAAATGTACACATCCGCTGAATGTATTTTCAGCCCCAGTTGTGCCGTCAGTCAGTCTGAGCCACTGCTGGCAGCCTATAAGTCGAGGTGGTTTGTGGTGAATCTCAAGGAGACATTTCTGCCTGTATACTTCATGGTTCTCCGTCCTCCATGTGATGTCCATAGCAGTTTTTTGGTTTGGCCAGCTCTCACAAAGACAGGCCCGAGTGGAAACCAGGCCATAGTGCGGGCCGCTCGCTCGAGGCTTTCCACTGGAGTTAGCAGGGCTGTTGTATAGCTTGGACGGATCATCTCCTTCATTCTCTTGCTCCCTCTCACTCTTGTTATCACGGACTTATGTCCTTCCTTTGCATTCATTGTTCTGTCTGTTCAGTCTGGATCTTCACGGTTAAAAGTGTTAATGGATGGATCTACTTTATAGAGGAGAAATTGAAAGGCTGTGGAGTGGGTGACATTCTTCATATGCAACACATGGATGTATAGATATGCAAGGATTTAATGACACATCCATTCAGCATGATGAATCAGTGGGATAGGGTTTGACAGCTGCAGCATTTAAATAGAACAATAGACTGTAGGCCTTCCCTGGCCCCCATACAAAGTTTCATAAGTTGTTTTGCTGCTTGTATTTCACATTTGTCATCCATCAGGGTATGGGTGTTTCGATAAATAATTGTTTTTGGTAAACAGCATGTGACCTTAAATAAGTTAAGTAATTTTTGTACTGCTGCAGTTAGGATACAGGTATGTCATTGACTATTATACTCATATTGACTTCATGGCTTCTAATGCAATTAAAGCTTTATTCAAATAAGCACCATTCATCAAGCTTGCATTTTGAATATATTTCAAATTTCTTAGTCTGATTCATATGCACACACCCCAACACCATCATGCATGTAATTAGCAGAGCATGTTCGCTCTCTAGGAAGTGAGACAGACACGTGTCATCAGCCACCGTGCCCTTAAGGAAGCTCCGCCATCAGACAGGTGGGAAAAATTCATCAGGATTCACTGTAAACCAATAACCACATCCCTGTGACGGCGCACGCCTCTGATTGGCTCCGTATGCTGTGTCTCTGAAGTGTGCTCTGCCCAGCAACCGGGTCTGATGTCCTGGCTCTGGCTGATTTTATAGACCCGTCTCCTCCAGGAGCTGAGCCTGTGGAGAGGCTGGAGTGTGACTGGGCTGTCAGAGCGATATAAAGGCACAGCATATATTAATGTGTCTATCCATCCTCAGGAGGAGATGTGTTGTGTGTGTGTGTGTGTGTGTGTGTGTGTGTGTGTGTGTGTGTGTGGGTGTGTGTGTGTGTGTGTGTGTGTGTGTGTGTGTGTGTGTGTGTGTGCGTGTGCGTGTGCGTGTGTGTGTGCGCGTGTGTGTGTGTGTGGTTGTGCAAATGAGTGTGTCAGACTCCACGTGCTGCGTGTCCTTAAATGTCCCACGGCCTCATTTTACCTCCTGCAATATTCGAGAGTGGTGTTGTTTGGCAGATTTAGTAGAAGTGTGGAAATGTTGCTCAGCTCTGCAGTGTGTTTGCTGCTGCTGTCGGAGAGTTGCTGACTGTGTGGAGCGCACTGATCCCCACTAAGCTGCCACTGAAAGCCCGGCCGGCTGGTAGCAGTCTGGGTCTCTGGCTGGGTCTGGCTGGGTTGGGTGTCTGATGGGTCAAGGCTGATTGAGGTGTGGTGGGACTCTTTCCCCAACAAACTATTTACTAACTGGTATAAAAGCACGGGGAGCTAATCGTTTTCCAAGATTGTAGCTGCAATACTACTTTGAAAGACTAATTTGTGGGTTTTTAGTGGAACTATTCTTCCACTTGACCAGGGATTTTTAACAAAACGTGGGCTGCCTTTTTTTCAGTGGGTCATGGTCCATAGGCTTGGATGAAAATGAAAGAAGTTCTGATATAGGTCAATGCAGTGTTTGGAAAATGCATTTTAGGAGAGTTTAATGTTTTTTTTTTATTGAGTCTGTCAAAAAAGGCTGAAGTTTTTGAAGTGGAGAGTTTGGGTTGTAATTAAAATGCAGCCAATGAACTCGATGTTTTTATTTACTCTCGATGTTTTGTGTTGGCACACTGTAATACTCTGTTTGACCTTCCCAGGTTTAAGCTGCATCCTATTTTAATTGAATGAATTTGAAAGTCAGATATTTCTCTCGATTTGTTTTGCGGCTTGTCTCTCAGATGGCACTTTGAGTCATGGTTGACGTTCTTTATTCTAGTCTCAATCAGATTTTTTTGGTCTTATCTCGCCCATTTATTGGTTTGTTGGTTCATGGCTAACAAAATGTAATATTTTCATTTTACAAGTCGTTCATTATCAGCTGGTGTTGGATCATAAGGAATATCCGTTTGTGGGAAGAAATTGTTTTTTCATTGTTTCTGACAAAAAAAGTTCATCAGCAAAAAAAACAGTCAGGATTTCATAGAGATCAGCGCTTATTGTTTTCATCAGCTGAGTTCTCAGATCGTGCTCTGTTACCTGTGCAAAGACTTGACTACATCACTTAAAGAAATCCATTGTAACCACATAGTGGCAGCAAGACACTGTGAGTTTGTCTCAGATGAAAGATAAGCAATTGTTGTGATGTATTCAACTGTGGTTCAAAATCAGTTATCTTAAATCATCCAGCAAGAAGGGATCACTGACAGCCTTTCACAGTTGTGCGACCACAGGCTGAGATAGTTTTCTGATATTGTGAGAAATGTCATGTCCTCCGCCTCACTACGAGCCACAGCTGCTACCATCCAACGACAATGAAAAGGATCGAAGTGACATCAGTTCTGCACCAAAACAATAGATGGCAGATTCATAAGGAGATTAAAATGCTGGTCCACGTCCACATTGTCTTGCTCGGTTCATCCCAAGAGTTCTCCGTGTACATAAATATTACAAAATCAACTGCTGGATTTTGAGTTTGGTTTGCTTCA
This sequence comes from Blennius ocellaris, assembly GCF_963422515.1. NCBI lineage: Eukaryota > Metazoa > Chordata > Actinopteri > Blenniiformes > Blenniidae > Blennius > Blennius ocellaris. The sequence goes on along the minus strand of NC_137655.1, from coordinate 14,146,279 downwards.
ATGCATTACAACATAATGTTATTATTCTTGCATATTGAAGTACGTTGTAGCCGTCATCGACTTTGATTTAATGGAAAGTCAAACTTACTGTTGTACCAAAGATTATGAAATTCATGTCACACAATGTAGCAGCTGTCAAACCTATAAGACTCCGAAAGTACACCGTCTGTAGGAGCTGTAGGAACTTAGAATATCCTCAGTACGCTGATCTTATCATAGTTACATTTGTATCTAAGAGAAAAAACATACAACACTAGTTATTATGCACTAAACCATCTGTTGATTAAATACTTTGAAAGATGTACACAGAAATAACCAGAACTTGAACATTTTAAAAGTTTTTCGCTGAAAATTAACACATTTTGGTGCTGTAACCGTCAAAGTTTTCATTCAAAGCTTTCCGATTTTACTGTTCTTGTTTCCAGTCCATGAAAGTGGATAAATGGGAAGATGTAGTTCTGATGATAAACACATCAATGAATCAGCCTGTGTAAGAAGATCAATTACATTTTGGATAAATTCTATCAAAATAAATGTTTTATCATTTTGTTCAGCATGAATTATAGACATGCATTGAAACAATAGGAATATACAAGTTGAATTATAGTGGAATTGGCTTTTCAAGGAGCTTTATTAACAGGATGGTACTCAGGACAATACCAAAATAGAACAACAAGAGGACTATTTTGTGTTATTATTCACTTATGATGATCAACTGGTTCTCAGTGCACCGCTTCTCTTTCTCAATGTCATGCAGCTCATCCACATTTTCAATGCAGCACAAGTCACATTTATCTCATTTGGGCAGATTAGGCATTTTCTGTGCTATAGGATAAATATTAATTTGATTTCTTCTTCATACTTCTCCTTTGTGTGTTCATTCCTCCTTAATACATCAAATGCATTGCAATAGTAACTTCAGAAAAGAAAAGAAGCAGCGCCAGTAATAATGAAGTTTGTGGTGTGACCTTCCCTCAGGCGGTTGTCTTCGGTCTCCTGTCTGATGCTTACCACTGGTTAGTTAATGAGGCTCAGATGAGGATTGCATAAGCACAGAGATGAATCACTGCCTGCATCATGCGGCGGACAGTGAGGTTGACAACTCTCGGAGCTTGATTATTTTAGAATGCTGCAGTTACAAGATGTTTTCTTCTTGACATTCATGGTGCTTAATCACCTCCTCTCAGTTATGTCTATGAAATTTGCATTTGCCTCCCTTGGAGCTCGCAGGCAGCCGTGAGCTTTAGAGTTGTGAGAAAGGCTGGATTAATTAAAGTGAATACTTTCTCGACTCCCAGATAACTGTAGTCAAAGAAAGCTGTCTAAGTAGGGATTTACCATTAAGCCTGGGCATACTTGATCCAGTTGAGCACCATTTGGCGCCGTTGCTTCCTGCCCAGAAAACTGTGATTTTCCTTATGTGATTTTCTGATACTGCTGCATTTTTATCATACACTTACAGTTATAAAATATCACTCTTTGCTTTTCTCTTGTTACTGTGCAGGTGTAGATCCGTCTCTACAAATCGACAACAGGATCCAGACCTCCTCCCAAGCTGTGCTGCCAGGCTCCAAACACAACAAGTCTCGGGCAGCCAACACCCGGGATGAACGCTTTAGATCTGGTAATCATGTGTTTGTGCTGCCAGAAAGTTTTAAATGTCTGGTGTTGTTTTCCTCCATGCCGTAGTTAAACTGCGCTGATGTATTTCTTTAGATCTGCACACGGAAGCTGTCCAAGCAGCTTTGGCAAAGTACAAAGAGAGGAAGATGCCCATGCCCTCCAAGAGGCGGTCTGTGTTAGTTCAGTCATCGGTTGAAGCATGCACCCCGCCAGGTGAGACTTCTGCTGCTTTAAATCCACCTCTGCCAGATTTATTAAACGCGTGTCCACAATCCAGGTTCATGTTCGCAGCAGGTTGTTGTTTGTTTTTTGTGCGTTCCCATGAGTATTGGCATGTAGGACGCCTACTATTGTACCCAATGAAATTTATGTTGCCAAGCATTTGTTACTGGGAGAAAAGGAGCCGTTTGATGAATGTGTCCATTCTTTGTGATTATAATGGGCTCAGTTCTCACTGCTGTATTTCCCAGCAGTCCTTCCCACATGAGTTGCATAATGAATGTATAATCAGTTTTTTTTTTTTTTTTACCATCATCGCAAGATGTTGACTTTTGCTTTTATGACAGATTGCATTGTGGGTCAGACTTTGTCAATCTGCAGTTTCTTTCTTAACAAAAAAAAAAATAGATTGCTGGGACCCATAAAAGTCATTTTGTATTTCTTCCAAGCTCTCAGTAAGTTTCTGTTTGAAATTTTGAACTGTAGTGGCTTTATCATTGCTGTTTGCGGTGGGGGGCCTCAAAGCCTCAAGTCTTGGATAAAGAGAGTGGACACAGCAGTGGAGCAAGTAACCGGATTAAGAGCTCAGACACTGGAGTTTGAATAGGAGAAAGATAAGGACTCATCGTGGCTTTCTTGAGTTGCTCTGTGCCATCTACAATAATCTACTCTGATAAGATGCATCGGTGTGACAGCGAGACTCCAAATACAACAATACTGCAAAATTATTTGACACTAGCGAGTACACCTATCTTGTGTGCAAAATGTTTCAATTATAAAGAACTAATATGCAACCTTGGTACTAAAAGACACAGGTAGAAATTTTTGTATCCCCCCATTTTGTTTTTTTTAACTCAGGCACTAATTTATGCTTTAATGTAGCTGGCATAAGTCAAGATGATGTGTTTATTTGTCAACATATTAATGTACTATTAATAGCCCTTCACCTAAAGCCAATCATTTTGTGATCCTGACTTCTCATCCCTGCAATATTATCACTAAGTTCATTGTTTTGTTCCTCTTGTATCTAAGACCCCTGTGCTGTTATTAAGAGCATCTCAGCACAACACAGACAGCTGAATATTATACAATTACAATATGATGACTCCCCTTTTTCAGACTAATTCCCAAGAAATGTAAAAGAAAAAAAAAGATAAAATAATTAAAAAAAACTCAAATTAATCTTAAAAAGTAACTAAAAACATCCTTGCAGTCAGCTATTTTCAGTGAGCGAGAAGTAAACTCATGCAGTAGTTTTCTGGTCAGTTGTACCCTGCATGAGAGAGGAAAATGAAATAAAATAAACGTACTTATGGCTGAATCTAGAAACGTGTCATCCAGACTCATAGCCTTCATTCTGATACCCACCGGTATGATGTGACTTTAGCCAGCAGGAAGTCAAAACGAGTTCCAGTCAAGTGCAGGACTGAAGATTCGTCAACACACCCATCTCTTATTGATGTGATTCATATCTTTAATGGTGCATAAAATAGATCTTGCATTTGTCTCCGCTTAGTATTTCTCTTTAATTTTTGTTCTCAGTCTCCTAATCCATCTCCACCAGCCTGCCCTTTTCCTGTCTCTCCTTACTGTACGTTTTTCTTTTTGGAATTCTTTCCCCCCCTGACAGATATGTCTTTTTTTTAATCTTGTGTCATTTTCAATCTTCCCTACCTCAACTTTGCAATTGTTCCCTGACCCTCCCGTTCCCTCTATCTGTGTGCATCTATGTCAAGGTCATCAAGATAAGCAGAGGGATTGGAGAGAGAGGTGGAGAGATAACAAACAGAATCATAAATGTGAGATCACCCCCATGAGTACTCTGGTTGTAGAGACATTAAATTGGTTTGCTATACAATCACACCTCCTCCGGCTTTCCTCTCGCAACCTCGGCAAGGCCAAGAGGAAGCTTGAAGAAACGTGGCAACGATTTTTATAGTGTCTCAATTGGTGGAGTTTTCCTCCAAGTACTTCCAGCAAGTGATTAGCAGGATTAATTACATGAAGGCTCATTAGTTTAGAGAACATCCGTCAAGCATGTGTTAATCACAGTTTTCTTAATCTCTCCGTGTTCTAAATATCTTTCCCTTTTCTTTGTCTCAGTGGATTTGAATGTTTTTTTTTCCTTGTATGAAAGCTTTGTTTTGTATTTTGTATAATATGCTCAGACACTTGGTGCAATTTGTTTTTTGACATGTGAGGACATTTATAGTTTACTTGGATTGCTGCTTAGCGATTGCTGATCATATGGTGACTGATGAGTGAGAGGCAAAAGGCAATTCCTTTTATCCTGGTTTATGAAATGGTTGTTTCTGGCTTCAATGTTTGAGGTGTGTGAATGAATGATGGCCAGCACATTTAATGAGTTCTCTGCAGAAAAATAGAAAACCCACGACCAGACTGCTGTTGTGTAACTAAAAACAGAAGTCATTTGTGAGAGCGAACTGATAAAGTGTTGATTTGAAATGTCTCTTCAATTGTCTTGAAATTATACTTGTTTGGGAATTATTTTGAAGAGATACCAGCTGCTCACAGTTGCCTTCAGGGACCAGGAGTAGAATTATCAGGGGCTCAGTATGAGTCCAAATAATGACACCTGAAGCATGGTTACATTTGGAAGTGTAGTGTGTTTATCTACAGTGTCCGTTTCAGCAATTACATCCAAGTATTTTTTTTTTTGGTATCTAAAATGTTTTTTAATGCGCAACATTAAAAAAAATTGTTATTTCTGTCTTGTGGCACAGTGGGTTCAATTTCGGGCTTGAGTGAAGATGGATGTTTATTTTGTTGTCTCTCCACTCTTTCACAATTAGGAATTATTCTGATTTATCTGTTTCTGACAATATGACACATTAAAGGGGTAATTTTATGCAAAATTCACTCTCAAATGTTTTTTTTTTTTTTTTTAAATGTGTGTGCTCCAACAAGCGGATCAGAAATCAAACCTTGTACAGTGTAATCGGTGGTTTAGCCAATCACTTTGACCCTCCCACAATTAGGCAGCTCTGATCAGGCACATTGCACCACAAGAGGAAATACTTCCTCCTCTTCCCAAGATGAGCATGTGTGAACCAGAGCAGATTCTCAATGCAACTCATATGATCCAATATTCAAATGAATGAAAATGAGGAAAAAGCGGGATTTGAGGCAAAAAATTTGAATACAACATTTTTGGACCAAGGAGATTTGTGTGAAATTGTTGAAAAGCTGTCTAATATTTATACATACTATACTATAGTTATTGATGCTGCCCTGTCTTTGCCTCGTCAAATGCAGACACCTCCTCAGCGTCGGAAGACGAGGGCTCGCTGCGCCGGCAGGGACGTCTGGCCACCTCGACACCCTACCAGGGCCACAGCCACCCGGCCGTTGAACACTGGTTCAACCGCGTCATCCAGGGTTCCTCCACCTCATCCTCGGCGTCATCCACCTCCTCCCATCCAGGAGGGAGGATCGTCACCAACAGCTCGGCCCACGCGGCGCTCAACGCCAACACTGCAGCCACCGCGCTGGCCGACCTCATGGCACACACCCAGCTAGGTCAGTGACATACTTGAGCCTCACATGCTTTTGGTCCATGTACGTGCTGTTTCCTGTACTTTAAACTAAAACGCAGGTGTACTTTGAGTCCTAAAGACCTGGATCACGGGCCGAATATAGAGTTTCTTTTAATCGTTTGTTGCCGTCAGCAGAAATTGGTGAATTCTATCACTGTTATCCAGCACGATGGGAGTTTTTTTTGTCATCTTAATTCAACATCTTGACCCGAATTATGTTTCGCAGACAGTATTTTCTGCAGCTTGCTCGCAGACAGCATTGTCCTGCACGTCTGTTATCTCCCTCAAGATGCATAAAGGCGCTGGATGATGGCGAGACAAAGGGAGCCAGAGACAGTTTTAATTCACGTCTTTCTAATTAGTAGTTGCCGTCTGCAGCCTCGCTGTCATTCACTCGTGTGAGAAAGCTGGGAGCCACATCTCTGTCAGAAGTACTTGTTCCGTGTGACCATGTGAGTGTCACAAGCCAGTTAATGAGATTCAGTGGATCTATCACATAAAGAGTCTCAGCAGCAGCAATGAGAGATGGTGTCTAGTGAGTGTGTGTCTCTGTGTGTGTGTGTCTCCGTGTGTGTGTCTCTGGCTCAATGTTGTCCTATTTGTATGGAGCTGTCTGGAGCTTTTTTTTTTTCCCCCTCCGGCTCATCTTTCCTCAAGGCTGCTGTCATTAAGTAGCAGCAGTGACTGGCGCTGAATGAAGCTGTAAATAAATCTCCCATATTACACTGCTCCTTCGCGCCTCAATCATCAATTCTGTCTGTCAGTCACTTTAACAGCACACAGGGACGACTCGTATGCTGTCATACATTGGCAACACTCTGAGCTGATGTGAATGGATATGAAAAAACAAACAAAGCGCTAATTTTTTAGTGCAGTTTAATTGTGATTGTTGCAATTGCAACAGTTTTAGTTACAACAAAGGTTTTAAATGTAAGGATGAACTGGCCCATATACTGTAAATCATATTGCTCAACCCCCAACTATCATATTTTGAAAGTCCTTCTAAAATAAATTTAGTTTATTATTTCTCCTCAAAAATCGAAGAAATTATGCTTGGAAAAGGCATACCCCCAAACCCTCCACTTGTCCTGCCCCCACCTCCACCACACTTAACAAAACTACTACAGTAGAGCTTCAATGGTAACAGGCTTTCATTTTAAGCTCCACTTCTTATTGCACTAACTCAACCATGTTTATAGACATCCTGATTTTTGATTTAAATACATGTTGATTCTTGAGTTCTATATGAGTTGCGTTGCTGATATGGGCAACTTATTATAAAGAGGTATACGAAGTAATGACCATTTCTGAGATAATTTGCCAGACAGAATTGTTTGGTACGCCCATCATGGCGTTTTAGAGGTGAAATGTAAACTCAACTCATTCAAACCAGCAGTCAGAGAAGCTGTTTTGTTGGCGAATCCGTGGAGGAGAGTTTGATCTAAATGCCACAGCCCAAATCAGCCCAGCGTTTGACCTTTTAACACCCGACACCCCCACTCGCCACAGATAACCACTCAGCACCCCCCGATGTGACGGGGCTGTCCGAGCGCTCCTCGGTTCATGCGGAGCGGTCCCAGGTGGCCTCGGTGCGAGGCGTGTCCCGCAACTACAACCACCACACCAGCGTCATGGAGACCGCAGATGGTAAGTTCACGCACACACATACAGAAAGTCTACTCGCTTTTCCTCTCTCCCCTGCTGTCCGTCCCTCTGTCTTCTCCTCCGTCAGTCTGGCACAGGCTCCTGACTGACCCTCTCGCGTTGCCACGGCAACAGTGCACCTCCTCAACCCCAACTATGTTTCTGCCTTAACGTCTGATTTTGCGATCAAATGAAAATTCTGTAATGCTGAACACACAAGGACATCATGTCTTTTGATTCTTCCACTTCTTTGAGGCGCGGGAGTGTTTTGTGCTCATCTCTTTCTGTGTTGTTACTGAATCTGTTCAACACACGGCTTCCAAATATTCTCCGTCATGCAAACAGTGTCTCTTTCTGGTTTGCACACGGCACTGCTGCCGATGTAAAGCAGTGGAGGTTGTGTAGTGGGAAGACGGATCACCAAAGAAATATAACAAGGAGGATCGTGTCAATAAAATACAGTTAAAGTGCATGACACCCATCCTGTCAGCATGTCCGTCATGCTGACAGTCTCCTTCACAAGGATAAAAAAAACAAAAACAAACAAAGCCTGAAATTTTGCTGTTATATGTTTACAGTTGTGGAATAATATACATGTGGAGCTCTACACTAGGATGTGGTTTTCAATGTTTTTCTTTTAATTGATAATAATACGAGCTGTGATGTGCAGTTTTTTTTTTGTTTTTGAATTTGCTGCTGTGTTTATGTTTTGGTCATTTTACTGTAGTACAGTGTATTGTAGTTTAATGAACTTTTTATTGTTATTGCAGTGGTTTACATGTTTTTTGTACTCGACTTTGTAACACTGATTTTGAAGAGTCCCACACAAATAAACTTGTGACTTTACCCATTGCCATTTGGTTTAAACTGACTAAGAAAGAAAAGTCTTGACCACCTGACTGTCGGTGACAATAACATCCATCCATGTATAAAAGTAGCTCCATTGGTCCATTGGCTCTGTTAATAACCTCAGCTTGTAAGCTCACTTTCATCACTTTCCTTGAATCTCAGCTAATGCTGATGAAAGTGATTCATTCTATGGTTTATTTAAATAATGGGCTAGTTTTTGATTTACCTTTTCTATTTTGCCTGGTTGTAAAATAGTTATTTTGAACCCACACATCAAATGCAGGATTTCTGACATGGTTTAAGATGAATGACAAAAATTACACAAACGGGGGGGGGGGGGGGGGGGGGGCGCTGCTGTGATATAAAAACTCTTGTGAGCTGTTCATTCTCCACTCTCACCTGAATGTGGCTGCTGGTAGATTTCTCACACATTCCCACACAATGTGAGCAGGAGTGTTTTCATTGACATCCTGATGTGTTTCTCCTCTAGGCTGTGAGTGGAGAGGTGAAGGATCCCTCACTTTAATTGATGGTATTTATAACTGTTCCTCCAACTCTGTGGCAGCCTGCTGTATGTGCACTCTGATGTGCGTGCGTGTGAGTGTGTGTGTATGTGTGTGTGTGCGTTTTATGCTTTTGCCTCCACCGTCAGGTCTGGCACTTGTCCAAACCGTGTGTGTTTTACAACGATGTATGCAAAGCCGCAGTCGGTTCAGTCGTACACTGCTGTGTGTGTTTGTGTGTCTTGTTTGCAGGGGTGAGTGCATTGCACAGCATTTACAGTGTATTGTATTTTCCACTGTCGCTAACCTGAATGCACTCAAAATGGACTTGTGTTGAAGCACAATGTGTGGAAAAAGGTCTTTTGTGTTATGTGTGTGACTTGTTTACTCGGCCTCGTTGTGAATACTGAGCATGTTTACATGCTGATCTCTTATCATGAACTAAAAACATTTCGAGTTTGTGTTTGAGAGTTTTAGTTATGAGGTGGCACATGAATCTCTGTGCCTCTATAATCTTCTAGAGATTGTGAAGAAGTTACGACCGATCGGGCTAATGCTGCATTTGTTTCCTGTCAAAAATATGTATGCATAGAATAACAATAACCTGACGTACCCGGGCTTACACTACTGTGCAGACATGCTTTGTGTAGCTTTCATCCCTGATTAGACTAAAACCAGTGCCTACTACCATACTCATTGTTGTCCATCATGAAATAAGGGAAATGTGAGCTTAAGCTCAGCTGAGATGTGCATGATCAAGCCTCATTAATGGACAATGTTCAGAGCCAGGATGTCGACTTGCTTTCTAATTGGCCCATCAGGTGCTGTTCTGACCCCCACATGTCCACTACCGGTACATCTGTCTCTCCGCGAAGAGGCAGGGTCTGTCTTAGCTGGGCTTATTATAGTAAGACGGATCAGGCAGGCTGTGTGCAGCTGTGGCCTTCAGCTCCTGTGGCTGTCTGGAATGTCTGACACAACCTGCCCCCTTTCGAAACCAAGTATGAATTCATATGATGGAAATGATGGAGTAATTGCAGCATGAGGCCATATTCAAAATATGAGGGCAGTCTAACCCAACATTGTCCCTGTTTTATTCATTTAATGTCTGTTATTCCTCGCTTTCTTTCATTTATACATCTCTCCTGCTCAATTATTCTTCTGTTGTCTTGGCATGGATCCATGTCTCTCAGATCAAGTTTTCTGAGCGGGTTCTTCATTTCTTGTGTTTCGGGAAACAAAGATGATACAATATCATATTAAACCAATAGTTTACGTATGACTGGAATTGAGGTTAGCGCCTCAAAACTTCAGCATAGCATTACACGAAACACGCACCTTTGGGAACACCTCATGAATCTCTCGCTGCAGAAGGGACGATTGAATTTTTGTTGCCTGGCAGTGCAGCGGAAGGTTTGCTAATTCTTTAGGCCTGTGAGGTTTGTCAGTGATTTTACAAAATCCTGACAGGAATACCGTGTCCTGCCCGTGACTGTAAAGGACAGTGTGGGTCACTGTGTTGTCTCGTCACAGTGTGTGTGGCAGCTGAGTTTCATTAAACCGCCATGCTGACCTTTTTTCCTCTTCCTTTCTTATCTGCCCTCCTCTTATCCATCCCCTTCCCCTTCCCTCATCAATCTTTCAATCTGTCGACGCATGCTTTTTTTCCCCCACCTGCTCCATCTCCTCTATCTCCACGCCGATATTCTCCTTTTCACGTCCGTACTCCTCGCCATATCTTTGTTCTGCCATGTTTATCCCTGCCCTCTCCACAATCCTTTTCCTTACATCCTCTCCAAACTCATTTTGTAGGTGTTCCAGTCAACAGTCGCGTCTCCAACAAAATCCAGCAGCTGCTCAATACGCTGAAGAGACCAAAGCGTCCGCCACTGCGCGAGTTTTTCGTGGACGACTTTGAGGAGCTCTTAGATGGTAAGCTGACCTGAAAGTAAAATTGCTTTCATCAAATCAATGAAAAGAGTATTCTGTCATATCAGCTGAAACAGTCCTGCAGCTTTCAACCACGCATTTCAACTCCAGTAGTCATGTAATTATATAATTATTCTTTTAAGATAACAGCTTCTTACTTTACCAGGCTTCTCTTAAAAAGCAGTCAAGATACACTTTTAGATCAGTGGTACCTACTTTGTCCCTCAGTGGAGTGAGGACCTCCAGCTATGTGAGGGGCTACTGCACACGCGCGCACACACACACACACACACACACACACACACACACACACACACACACACACACACACACACACACACACACACACACACACACACACACACACACACACACACACACACACACACACACTGTGGACAAGCCCTTTCAAAGCATTTCCTCCATTCCAGCCAGCCCCTCATTGGTTTTGGGTGGTACTCTGCCACTCTGAATAAACTGCCAAAATATATGTGTAGCACAAATAGTAACACCTCAGCAGGTAATTTTAAAGCCAGTCTGATTTCAGCGGACGCTGTGGTATGGTGGGCCCCGTTGGCATGTGTGGTCCAAGTAAAGAAACGCATTGCAAAGGTGAAATGGCAGCAGACCAAACATTATGTTCCTTTTTATGGGTGTTTTATCTGCTGTGGTTACTACTGGCAAGCTCAAGTAAACAGTACTGAGTTCAACTTTTAAGAGTTGGGAGTACAGTAATAAAGACTCACTGTATATCCTTTTGCCTTTTTCACATTCCCTTTTTTTTTTTTTATTTCACATTTTTATTCTGTGTTCCTATGTGGTTAAATGTATAAAATCGCCGTTCATACACATCGAACCACCTTGTGAATATGTTCCTTTTCCTTTTTTCTTTTTTTTTCTCAATGATTAGTCCAGCAGCCAGATCCCAACCAGCCAAAGCCAGAAGGCCAGCAGATGAGTCCCCTGGAAGGAGAGCCTCTTGGGGTGGTCACCAACTGGCCTCCCTCCTTGCCAGCAGCCTTACAAAGGTGGGGCACCACTCAGCCCAAGAGCCCCTGTCTGACAGCACTCGACAACGCTGGCAAGCCCATCTACACACTCACCTACGGTAAGTGTGGACAATTGGCTCCGAATTGGAAATAGAGATGCCAAATAATAATGTCCTTTTCTTTCCCAAGGAGCATGCTTTTGTTTTGTTTTACAAGGGGTGAAGAATAAAGTGCCTCGGCCTGCCTCTGGACACATCGTTTTGCAGTCTGCTGCTGTTTCACATTGTGTATTAACCTCTCTAGGTAAACTGTGGACCCGCAGTCAGAAACTGGCCTACACTCTTCTGAACAAGCTGAGCACAAGAAATGAGCCATTGCTCATGCCTGGAGACAGAGTAAGTCATGAAACCATGAGATCAATAATATCAGCATTTCACAGGTTGATTTACCAGAAGCAATAATTATAAAAAAAAAAAAAAAAAACTACCAATATAACAGGTGAAGAATTCAGTCACTAAACACAGACCTTGAAATGCTACTGGGAAAATGAATTGAGCAAAGAGGAAATGTTAAAAATGTATGACATCTCTGCAGTTGTTATCAACCAGCAGTCAGTTGGTTCTGCTCAAATCCACACATTCTTGCTCCATTTAAAAAAAACGTTAACATATCATCAATTGGATAGTTTAATTGAGTTTTATTTCCGTACATCAAATAGATGTGCACGTACGTTCCCTTTCAGCCTCCTGCAACCAACCTTGGGGTCATTAGATTTTATCTTTGACATTTTGTTGGAATGAAATTAAATTGTCGGCCAAAAATCAACCAAAAATGATTCTAATGGAGCCTTACCTTTACCTGTGAACATGCCATCTCTTCCTTTTCTTTTCTTTTTCTTTCTTTTTTTTTACATTTGTTTACAAATACAAGTGAAGGGCTTTCAGGAAGAAAGAAAAAAAAAATATCTTCACATTCTGGCCACATTGCAGAATATACTTCTTGTGTTTCATTTTTGAGAAATTAATGTTGAATATTGTGTAACTTGTGTCTCTCTGACACTGTAGGTTGCACTTGTGTTCCCCAACAATGATCCTGTGATGTTCATGGTGGCCTTCTATGGCTGTCTCCTGGCAGAGCTGGTCCCTGTGCCTATTGAGGTGCCACTGACTAGAAAGGTAAGGATACATGTAAAGTACAGTGTCCTTGGACTGTGTGACATTGTGCTGTACTCATCTAACCATATCAGAGCAATGCTGACCCCTGCTGGACTTGCACAGCCTTGGGAGCATGATATGTTCTTAAACTTCCTGTCTGTCAGTCGGACTTCAAAATACAGCGACAAAGCTTCAAATGATTAAAGCGCATTTTGCATTATGACTTTCTTCTGTCAATATTTTGCATGTCACTGCTAGTGTTGAATAATATAAATATGTCTTGCCTTTAACGTTCCACCTTTACTTGAATATCTCATTGATTCTCAAGAGTATCTCGTCGCTGATCCATCACTGACAGCAACAGCAGCATTATCATCTCGTAAATGTTTAATTACAGAGAATTGTAATGCACCGCAGTCTGCAGCACATCCGTCAGCTCCAGCCGAACCAAGCACATCCATGTTAATTGCACAGGCTGAATATTAATGCCTGCCCTTGATTGCTCTTTATAAGTGTGCTGTTGACAGACGCTGTGCTGTAATTAATGAGATTTGAGTGAGGCGAAATGATGTGAAATTCTCGTCAAAATATTAGATCGCACGCCAACTATTCTCAGACACTCCTTCACATTGCCAGCTCTTGTCATTTCTCGGCTGCCTTGGTATCTCTTTAATTCTTTTTTTTTTTTTTTTATTATTATCCTCTCCTTCTTCCTCTTTTCCCTCCAACCCAGTCTCCCACTTGTATTTATGTTTTTGCCTTTCTGAGCAATACAGTTTCCCCAGCATGTATCTAGTGTTAAGCTAATCAGCACAGCCAGTCAAATATGAGCAAGTCTTGTGTCAGATCTTGAGCTTCACTGCTGCCACAATCCGTCTTTGATGCACAGCAGTAAAGTTTTTAATAGTGATTGGATGTCACTCGGTTTTCTTACCTGCTGCGTCTTTTGTGTGCGATGTTCTGAGGTTCCTCCTGCTTCAGCCATCAACCTTCTTCTCACAATCCATAGTTTCCCCTCAGTGCATCCTTTCACACTGCTTTACAAGCCATGAATGTCATTGTTCAACACTGGGTTGTTGTTTTTTTGTCCTCTTTGGTTCTGCCAGGATGCAGGAAGTCAACAGATTGGCTTTCTGTTGGGCAGCTGTGGCGTCACATTGGCACTGACGACCGACGCTTGTCAGAAAGGCCTGCCCAAAGCACAAACAGGGGAGGTAGCCACTTTCAAAGGTACTTGTCTGCTTTGCTTCCACCCCGACTGCGTTCAGTTTCATTGGGTTTGTACTGATTTGATATCTCTTTCGCTGTAGGTTGGCCACGGTTGCTGTGGTTTGTGACAGATGGAAAACATGTTGTGAAGCCTCCAAAAGACTGGCATCCTCCAGTCCGGGAAGCCAGTAATGACATAGCTTATATAGAAGTAAGTGCACCTTGAGTAAGGAATGTGACCTGATCATCTTAATAAAAAGGAGAATCATTTAGTTATCCATATGCATATCAGGTCCAAAACTATTTGGACAATAGCGCAATTTTCAGCATTTCAGTTCAGTGCACCTCCACAAGAGATTTGAAAGGGAAAGAAATCATGTTGATGTACTTGAAAAGTCGGCTTCCATCTTTATTGTAAGGTATATAAGTCTAAATCTCGTGAAAAGTTTAGAGATTACAAGAGCGGAGTTCATATTTGTACCCAAAGTTTTAAATTGAGCAACAGAATGGTAGAATATCTATAATTTAACACTGAAAATATCCACTCACAGCACATCCTGATTGTTGTATTCAAATGTGTTAGTTGGTACACTGAGGTGAATTGCTAATTAAGAAAAAAAAAAAAAAAAACTTTCTTTTTTTTTTTTATGTGTGTTTCTTTCATCTAGTATAAAACCAGCAAAGAAGGAAGCACCATGGGAATCACAGTGTCACATTCAGCCATGTTGGCTCACTGCCATGCCCTGACACAGGCCTGCGGATACACTGAAGGTGAGAGAAACTCTGGTTTAGCTTGTCATTTATTCAGACCTCATTGAGGCCATTTGTTAATTAATTCCTCTGAGATGATGGTGATGATACACTGTTTGTTGGGACTAAACAGAGAGAGGAAACTAAACCTCAAACTAACTCTGAAGAATATTAAAGAAATATATGAGGCTAAAATGAATTGGTCATTTCTATTTGACTGTTTCTTAGTGATAGAGTCTGTTTCAGAACAATGTTCATGTTAACTGAATAAACCTGCTTTATGTTCATCAATACCAGAAAACCCCCTTCTCATTGCTCGCATACCTGATCAGGTGTAATTATAGTTTTATATGTTGCTCAGTTTGCTGGGTTTAATTATGTCAGACCTCGGTCAGATCTGTTTAAAAAGAAAGAGAACGAAAGGCACATTTTTTTCCCACCGTGTCCCAGATTTTCCTCTAAATAAGCACCAGAAGCCCGGAGAGACTCTGCAGGTCTGTTTTTAAAACTCACTTCGGAGTCTCACTTAAGTCCCTACAGACAGAGGCAGCTTTATACTGCTGAGCTTTTTGTTTCTGTGTTAGTGAAGAATGGAGTTTTGAAATATTCATTTCCTTTGTTACCTCCTAACCTTGGTGAAATCTTTGAATTTGCAGCTGAGACTATTACCAACGTTCTGGACTTCAAGAGAGAAGCAGGATTGTGGCATGGGGTCCTCACTGTAAGTAGTCTCGAAACCTCGGGTGAAACTAACCGGATGGGCTTAGAATCATGCATCGAGAAGATCTGGACTCAGTTTGATGAAAAAAATATTACTTTTAAAGATTCTCCTGTGAGCGCTTTAGCAGTGGAGAGTTTCCAATCTAGAAAAACAGATCCAGTCCAGCTGTGAGTGACAGGTTTCAAGTTATCCATGGACTTTACAAAGATATAATACATAACTTGGTGGTACATGTTTGAATTCCTAAACTGGCACAACAGTGACACAAGCACATTTTTTATTTTTTTATTTTTTTTATTTTAGGGGGCTGATGATGCAGTCGTGTCAAAACCTGCAGCATGTTTATCATGACATCATGCAAATGTTTTTCATGTCTGAAATACTTATGCTGCTTATCTGATGTTGTGCCGTTGTCATGGCAGAGCGTCATGAATCGGATGCATGTGATCAGCATTCCCTACTCGTTGATGAAAGTCAACCCTTTGTCCTGGATACAGAAGGTTCACACATACAAAGGTATGGCTCAGTCTGTTTGTTGCATCGTATGATGATATGTCACAGGAGGATTTTATGTACGCTAAAACCTAACTAGTCTGAGTACTTTACAGCCCCCAATGTGATAACGCTGCAGCCAATTTCTGAAAAACAAATTGGAATGAAGAGATATTCAGTATTTGAACTACAGCCTCAGGAATTAATCCTGCAATGATTTGCTGTGCTGATATGAACAATATAGTCCTGTTGATTCTGTTTAGAAAAAAAAGAAAAAAAAAAGGATGATTCAATAAGCTTTAAAATATAGACAAATATATTGTCACCATACCAGACAATGTAAGGATGTTCTATATGAACACATTAAACTCAGCACAGCACCAAGCTCTGGGTAGGTTTACAAATGACAGAACATCTATGAATGGATGCATAGTTTTTTCTTTCTTTTTAAAAAAAAAAAAAAAGCTCAAATAACTTTATTTAGTTGAAATGCAAATTTGGTAGTTCTTTGAAATATTGCAGAACTTGATTAATGCAGTCAAAAATTTTTTATTTTTTTGCAGACCTTACCAGCTTACAATCCTCAACTGGTTATTTAGTGCTCATAAGATTTGTAATGGTAACACACCATCAGGTGACAGCAGACACATTATGGTCGTTTTCAGGTATTTGGTCCATTTCAGCCTCAGGAGACTTACCTGAGAGCTAATTACCACCAATGTTCTAATGTTTTGGTGAACTTCTGCAGCATGCAGCAGGATTTCTATGATCACACTCAAAGAAAAATACTGCAACAACTGAAAATCCACAACAGATCATATTTAATGCAACAAACCCACTCATGGTATCATCAAATCACTGATTTGATGGTTCTTACTGCACAGTTACAAGTGACAAAAAAAAAAAGTTTGTTTCCCTGCTTGTCTAACGGATGTGGAGGACGGGAGCAGCCTGCTGCACTGGATCAACGTCATGTACTCCCTTGGCTTGAACTTTGGTGAATCATCTGATGGCAGCCGAATCAGACTGTCTTGCTATTCGCCATCGGGTTTTGTGATCTGTGATCAGGCGGCAGGTGTCTTGATTGTGTGCTTTCATTGTCTGTTTGTCTCTCTCTCGTTTGTCACCCCTGTTTAGCGCGAGTAGCGGTGGTGAAGTCTCGGGACATGCACTGGTCTCTGCTGGCCCAGAGAGACCAGCGAGACATCAGCCTGAGCTCACTGCGCATGCTGATTGTTGCAGATGGAGCTAACCCATGTGAGATCATCACTCTTTTGATTAAAAGAGGGAAAAAAAACACCCTGGAGTCTTAAGATGTTATTATTGATTTGCTTTGTTTATCTTTGCTTATATTTGTGGTTTGGTTCAATCTGTGCGTGTGCGTGCTCCCACAGGGTCCATATCTTCCTGTGATGCCTTCCTCAACGTGTTTCAAGCACGTGGGCTGCGACCTGAGGTGATCTGTCCATGTGCCAGCTCCTCTGAGGCCATGACTGTCGCCATCCGCAGGTGAGAATCTGTTACTGCATCTGATCACAGCAACAGCATCCTGCCACCCTATCACAGTAAATCTGAGTTTGTTTGCAACATCAGCTTGATCCTGCAGGGAGGAATGGAGATGTGCTTTTTTTTTTTTTTAGTAACACAACAGCAGGCTGTAGGATTTCAATTCATGCTGCTGCTCATGTCTCATGTCAGTTCTGGAGGAACGATTCAGAATGAAAGAAAAGTTACAAAAAATACTTCCAAGTTGTTTTTTTTTTGTTTTTTGTTGTTGTTATCAAGGCACATTTCATATATAGCTGAAAAATGTACTAATGCTCATCATATTTTCTCTTTTGTCTTCTGCTGCTTTACATAAGTTTTTGCAACAAGCAAGCAGATGTTCGTTTACAAAACAATTAGGCACATTATGCTAATGTCTTCTATTGCAAGTGTCTCCATGGGGATCACTCTGGTCTGTGTGTGTCTGTGCGCCTCTGACAGACCTCCAGAGATGGGTGTCCCCCCTCCAGGGAAGGCGGTGCTGTCCATGGGTGGGCTCAGCCACAGTGTGATTCGTGTGGACACAGAGGAGAAACTCTCTGTCCTCACAGTGCAGGATGTGGGACAGGCCATGCCTGGAGGTTTGTCTGATTGTGCTGATGAATAAGTCAAACTTTGACGATGAAAATAGATTTGAAGGATGTCGCTGGAAACGAAACCTACTGCTCTGTTTTTATGGGATGATACGGAAGGACCTTTTCATTTGGAGGCACCATCAGCTGACCTTTGTATTATTAAGATATTTATTCACATCATTTAACTCAAACTGCTTGAAACAAAACGCAGGTAATTATAGAAAACAACTTCAAACCGATAAGAACGTTTCTAAATGATGAAATCTCTTGATACAGGTTTTGAAGTTCATAATGTGAACTCGGATTTGTAAACAAAACTGTGTTGCGTTGAAGCATGGCAGTAAACCGATGTGTCCCTGTTTCCAGCTATGGTTTGTGTGGTGCGAGTGGAGGGAACGCCGTATCTGTGTCAGGCTGACGAAGTGGGGGAGATCTGCGTGAGCTCAGGAAGCACGGGTGTCGCTTACTATGGCCTCCCAGGAATGACCAAGAACATCTTCGAGGTGCGTGTCTGCTAATGCAGCAAGGGATATTCTGAAGCCGCATCATCACCATCGTTCATTTATCTTACAGAATGAGATCTACTGTATGTCTAAATGAATTATATTTTCTATTTGTACTGAAGTCTAGTACATTTTTCTGAACCTGTGTATATTTTTAGGCAATGTGCGAATGTTGTTGTAATGTGTGTTATATTATGCTGTATTTTGTTGCAGACTCTCCCAATAACATCATCTGGGATTCCCATCAGTGACAGACCTTTCACCAGAACCTCACTGCTCGGCTTTGTGGGACCAGTAGGTCTTAACTTAACATCTGCAGGTTTTATTTGGATTGAACTTGGATTTCCATCTGACAGCAAAACATGATTATTCACTTCTACCTGTCAAATCATTGATTGTACGTTTTTGCTACAAAGATTTAAATAGTGAAGAATATCTCTGAGACATAATTAGATACATAAATAATCAGACAACTTGTCATGGTATTTAACAGGAGGTATTACATTTCCTTTTATTATTTAAAATGACTAGTTTTTTTTTAATTGAATATGTGCAGCAGAAGTTTCTACTCAACAGTTATTTTAACAACAGATTTCTAAGGTAATGCTGGATTTCAGGTTTTACATCAAATGATCAACAACAACAAATAAGACCAGGAACAAAAGACGAGGGTTATTGACTGAAGTTAAGTTATTATTGATGTAAACAGACAACATTGTTAATATTGTCAGTTATAACAAACATATTTGGTTGTGTTCAGTGTTAAATTTCTTCTAATTTGTGCAAATGTTAAGATATATGTTCTGAATATCTGATGTAATGTGTTAAAAAAAAAAAATCATCTTTTAACCTTTCCATGAAATACATACCACTCGAAGATGACTTAAAAACACTTAAGGCCAGTTTAGGAATAGCAGTAACTATTTTATTAAACAGTTTGTCAGCAGAGTTTTAGACTCATTCAGATGCTATCACCTGTCAGAACCGTGTCTGCACAATGTCCAAAAGAAAACTTTCATTCTGGCTCCTCTGTTGACGTCATCTCGATTTCTGAAATTCCATTGTCTCACATTTGTTTTCAACAACTTTTTCACACTCGAGCTCTAAATTTTTTATGGCGCTAACTTTGGGCGAAACCACCACCATGTTTATTCTCTGTTAAATCACAGCCGGAGGGGCTGATATTTAATTTAGCCAACGTGTTTAGAGCTCACATACAAATGAGCAATTAACGCTTGTCCTTATCAGACTGATCATCTGCGTTTAAATAATGAGAATGATGTTCATTGTTGGAGAGCTTCACTTTCCATGTAGCACTAATTAAAAGCCTTGTCGCATCGAATTATATATCATTGCTTCATTTTATTATGGAACAACACCCACATTTTGTGATACTCAGCTGCATTTTGTAAAATATATGTGTTGCATATTGCAGTAGTTAGTATACAATTCAAGTTGCTTTTTTAGTGTAAATACAGTCACTTTAATAAGGAGCCACTCTGAATGTCTCTAGAATCCATACAAATCAACATCCATTACAATAATTTTCATTTCATGCATTGTAGCATCAATGATACTGCCTCAACTCACTTCAAAAATGATTATCAGTATGCTGGTAACTTCAGTTGGTCAAGACTTCGGGTGACACCGATACACCAAATTCAGGATTATGCAAATTCTCTACAGTGAAGGCCGCACAGCAAAATGCAAATTCTCTCAACAATCTTTGTATTGGATGTTTGCAGCAATAGCAGGTTCCGTATTGTAGTGATCAAGAACACATCAATGAATATGTTGAATATCTGTTGTGTTGTTATAACAACAATAAGGAGAAAAAAAATACAAAATGTTATTACTTAATGGAGGAAAAATGATGAGTTTTGTTTTAATGGACTATTATCACATCATGCAGTGTCTCAGGCCTGAATTGCAAGTGATCATCATGAGCACATCTTTTAGTTTGAGTACTTATCAATGGTCTGTCCTTCTAATGGTGTGTTTGTATGTGTGTGTGTTTCCTTGCAGGACAGCCTTGTGTTTATTGTTGGGAAGATGGAAGGGTTGATGGTGGTCAGCGGACGGAGACATAATGCTGACGACGTTGTTGCTACAGCACTGGCTGTGGAGCCCATGAAGTTTGTGTATAGGGGAAGGTGAGAAAAGGACTCGTGATCTTACGTCAGCAGTGCGATTTCTATTGTTCACAGACTCTACTGACAGAGAGCCCGAAACTGAACAGGAGGTTTCAGCCGTAACGCTGCTTTTCCTGTGTTGTGTTCTCCAGGATTGCAGTGTTTTCAGTGTCTGTGCTCCATGATGAAAGGATTGTCGTGGTGGCGGAGCAGAGGCCAGACGCCTCAGAGGAGGACAGCTTCCAGTGGATGAGCCGCGTCCTTCAGGTACCGACTGCTGCCTGACATCTAGTGGAAGATCATCTGTCTGAAGTTTGTTTGTTCACGGATTTATCAACATCTAAGCTATGATGTTTTTGCTGCCATCTTATGTGTTGGAGTTGAGCTAAAACAAATAAAGCTGACTTGATAGAAAAATTATATAGTCAAGTAACAAAGTATTTATACGTGTCTTACTTAAGGATTAAATTTTTCTGATGACATTTTAGTTGAACTCACTACATTTGACCAAAACTATCTGATCTTCCTCCTCTTTTCACTCGTAAAACAATCTCCTTTTAATCTCAATACAAGATCAAAGTATGAGTGAAAATAAAGGTTTGGAATGGAATAGGTTGTAGAATTACATGGTAAAAATAAACTCGATTCATTGCTTGCCATTTTTATGGAATATACTTTGTATAAAACTGACTAAAATCACTCCGTTTATTGCCCAAATGTTTTCGCAAATTGTACATAAACAACACTGATCTTAATTCTGTGTTTGTTTTTGACTTGTAATAAAACTTGCCTTATAAAGGCTTAGCGAACGAATCTTGATAGTGAACCAGAAAATGTAAACCAATTGACTTCTGTGTTGAAAGTCTTTCATTTGTCCTCCTCTGCTGTGCCTCATGTCACCTCTGGTCCTCTGTGTGTTTCCAGGCTATAGACAGCATTCACCAGGTCGGGGTCTATTGCCTGGCTCTGGTTCCCGCCAACACACTTCCCAAGGCCCCCCTGGGTGGCATTCATATATCTGAGACGAAGCAGCGTTTCCTGGAGGGCGCTCTGCACCCCTGCAACGTCCTCATGTGCCCACACACGTGTGTCACCAACCTGCCCAAGCCGAGACAAAAACAGCCAGGTAGAGCACAGAATCTCTTCGCTTCTGGATTTTTCGTTTTTGGTTTCGATATTGATATGAATTCGTGATGATGTTGTTGGTCTGGGTTTGCCGCGCAGAGGTCGGTCCTGCTTCTATGATAGTGGGGAACTTGGTGGCAGGGAAGAGGATAGCACAAGCCTGTGGCAGAGACGTGGGACAACTAGAGGACAATGACCAGGCACGTAAGGTAGATAGTCATCCTCATTTCACCCTCGCCGCACCTCCACACAAAGCCTGCCAACACAGGTAAGGATCCAGGCCTGAAGAAGAGAATCCTCTGAAGCAGGGAGACGACTTTCATTCTCATTTCTCTTTCATCGTCCATCAAACCTCTCGCGCTCATCAAGTTTAGCTTCACATATCCTTAAACATTCAGCCATACAACAGTACTGCACTGTTTGTTTAAGAGGAGTAAACATAATACAATGGAGAGAGCTGAGACATGAACTTTGAGATTAGTGATGCAGTGGTCAAAGCGAGCTCGCTGGCCTTTATATATATAAGCAAGAATGTGAAAACATACATGCAGACTGCAGACATGTGACAGATTTAGTCTAAAAACACACAGTCGTTCAGCAGATTTTCCAAATAAAGCACAGTCATGACAGTTGTTGCTCTTTGTTTCAAACAGAATTCAAAGAGAAAAAAAACACTGTTCTGTATTTTGAGCCATTATTATAAATAGCGAAAAAGCTGTGCTTTTTCTTTAAACATCAACTTGTTTAGGCTTTATGTAATAATTCATTTTTAATGTAGATTAAAATTTTTAAAATTCTGGTATTTACAGTATATCCCTTTGTCCTAATACAAGGGGAAGCATTTGGAGTTATCATAATTAAAGCAGTCGTCTCACAGGGCGGCCTGTTAAACATCATATCAGCCTCTAAACTATAATGACTTAATGAGTTACTGATACCCATTCCACATTCATGCATTATACATAATTTCTATTATAAATCATCGTGATCCCAGGTTCTGTTGTTGTCGTTTTTGGTTAACAGCTTTTTTTTTTTCTGTTTTTCCTCTCTAGTTTCTCTACATACAGGATGTGCTACAGTGGCGAGCTCAAGCAACCCCAGACCATCCTCTATTCCTCGTCCTCAATGCTAAGGTGCGGTGTTTACTGTGAAACTGTGAGAATAGAATATCAACAAACAGAGCTCACGTTCACACCGGAAAGATCATGCTGGGAAATGATTTTCACTGTGATCAACTTCAATTGAATAGTAACTTACAGACAGAAATGTTTATTTTGGAAATCAAACATCGTCTCCACTGTTTAGATAAGCTCGTTACGATAGTGCGAGAGTCGCTGCAAAGGCAGTTGTCTCTCCTCTAACATGAATTAAATTTAGAGATTGATGCATCTTTGTTTTACAATTGCTCTCCAGGGCACGGTGGCCAGCACGGCTTCCTGTCTGCAGCTGCACAAGCGGGCTGAGCGGGTCGCAGCTGCGCTGATGGGACGCTTAAACACGGGAGATCATGTGGCTCTCGTCTACCCTCCAGGTAAAATGGTCTTTTCACCATTGTCTCTCTCTTTCTGTTTCGTTTTATGCCGCTCTATGTTTCATCACTCGGGGAGAGTAAAATGTGAACGTTTATGTGCAGGAATCGACCTGATCGCCACTTTCTACGGCTGCCTGTACGCTGGTTGTGTCCCCGTCACCGTCAGACCTCCACACCCACAGAATCTGGCCACCACTCTGCCCACCGTCAAGATGATCGTTGAGGTAATGCAGAGTGTGCTTGCCGCCTGATTTCTCCTCTACATTTAAAATATAGGAACTGCTGCATAAAGATGTCCGATCTGCTCCGTTGGGAGTGCTTTTTAAGCGACAGTTGTGTGAACGTATAATTAGTAACACTCAATTCTCTGTGTGTTAAAGGTCAGCAAGTCGGTGTGTATCCTGACAACCCAAGCAATAATGAAACTGCTGAGATCCAAAGAGGCTGCTGCTGCTGTGGACGTTAAGAGCTGGCCCACAGTGCTGGACACAGGTAAATCTGCCACCCACGAGCATCCTCTGGGTAATGTCCCAGTCTGACAGCCGGTAGGGTCACTTTTATCAGGATAAAGCCACTGATCATCGAATTTATTTTGCTCTTTTTGTCCTGCAGATGACCTCCCCAGAAAGAAGAGTCCCCAGATGTACAAGCCTCCAACCCCGGAGATGTTGGCCTACCTGGACTTCAGCGTGTCCACGACAGGCATCCTGGCAGGGGTCAAAGTAGGTCCAAGCCCAAATAATGAGCGATCCTGCAGTCTGCTGATAAAGACTGTCCAAACAGTTTAATCATCATGAAAGCAAAAACATCTCTGCTGAGTCCAGGATGTTCGAGGGCTTGTAAAAACAGACTTGCATTTTACTCCAGAAACAAGTTTATATCCAGTATTTGTCTCTGTCTCATTTCCTTTTTCCTAGATGTCTCATGCTGCCACCAGTGCCTTGTGTCGCTCCATTAAACTGCAGTGTGAGCTCTACCCGTCGCGGCAGATCGCCATCTGTCTGGACCCCTACTGCGGGCTGGGCTTTGCTCTCTGGTGTCTGTGCAGGTAAACTGGTTGCTCGGAATAATGACTTCACCATCTGGAAAAACTATTTTGTATTCGTTTTTTTTTTTTGTATTTCTACTCAACGCCGCTGTCTGTGTGTTTCTTCAGCGTGTACGCCGGCCACCAGTCCATCCTGGTCCCCCCGTTGGAGTTGGAGAGCAATGCATCTCTCTGGCTGGCTGCAGTCAGTCAGTACAAAGTGCGCGTCACTTTCTGCTCGTATTCAGTCATGGAGATGTGCACCAAGGGCCTGGGGTCGCAGACGGAGGCGTTGCGGGTGCGTTTGTTTGTTCAGCTGCAGCACAGGGTCACATGAGGCAAACGTCAAACCGCATTCTTCGCACAAAATTTAAGGGGTTTTGCTCAATTACTGCTTTTCCCTGCTGTGCTGGTCACCAGAGCCCCGTAATTATTGAGACAATTCAGGTAATTGGTGGTAATACACTTTCAGGGCTCTGTGTCGGTGTGGTGGCTGCAGGTTTTATTCACACTTCGTGATGATCATGAGCATAATCATCAGTCTAAAATGTGACAGCATATATTTTCTCTGCACAGAAATGCAGCTTCCACACTTAATTCCTGCCGTTGTGTTTTTTTTAAAATATCTTTTCTTTTCCGTGCCCAGCTTCGAAATGTGAACCTGTCGTGTGTGCGCACGTGCATGGTGGTGGCGGAGGAAAGGCCCCGCATTGCCCTCACTCAGTCCTTCTCAAAGATCTTCAAAGACCTGGGACTTTCACCGCGAGCTGTCAGCACCACCTTCGGCTGCAGAGTGAATGTGGCCATATGTTTGCAGGTAAGTCGCTGCTGAGGTGCAGTTAGAAAATTGATTTTGCATCAGTGTTCTTGGACTTGAGCAGAATCCACATGTTTTAACTCCCTGAGAAAGAGAAAGCAAGCACATGGAGAAGATGGGACGGCTGTCAGTGACGTGAATAGGAGATTATCAGTTCAGTTACGTACAGAGCAAACAAACTAAAGAAATTGATTTAGTATATTGTTCATTTATATAATGTTTTATTGCCATTGACTAGGAGTGACTGCAAAGAGTTATTCTATACTTGTAAGTTTGTTTTTTTTCCGTTGTTTCCTGGTGTGTTTATCTTTTAATGTAGTTTTGTATATCTGTGTCCACATTTACGAAAACGTAAATTATATATATATATATATATATATATATACACACATATATATATATCTATATCTATACACACATATATATCTGTTTTTATCTGTCCTGTCAGCCCAACAGGTTAGGGAAACTGGCTGAGCAGGTACTGTGGGATAAGAGTGGCTGTTTGCTCTGCTGCTAGGTGTGTGTGTGTGTGTGTGTGTGTGTGTGTGTGTGTGTGTGTGTGTGTGTGTGTGTGTGTGTGTGTGTGTGTGTGTGTGTGTGTGTGTGTGTGTGTGTGTGTGTGTGTGTGTGTGTGTGTGTGTGTGTGTGTGTGTGTGTGTGTGTGTGTGTGTGTGTGTGTGTGTGTGTGTGTGTATCCTGCATGAAGATTGAACATGCTTAACCTCAGTTCACTGTCTGTTTGTGTCTTTGCTTTTTTTTTTTTTTTTCTATGACAAGCTTTTGCTTCTCTACTCCTGCTCTTCAGCTGAGATGTTCTTGTATCGGCTGGCTCTCGATCATCGCTTTTTCAAAGATTTTACTGTATGTGACTCAATATTACATTATAACAGGGGTCTGCAACATGTGGGTTCCTTGCCTTTCTGCAGTGCCTCCGTGCAGCTTTTACAAAATAATATCTACCGGTAAAGAAAATTGAAAAAAACTCTTTTAAGGGGCCGTCATCTTGCAGTTTAAGGTGACAAATGTATGTCATGTTGTATTATATCATCGGCACGGCACATTTCCAACCCTAATCCTTGGTAAGCTCACCAAGGCTAAATTGAAAATATGGGAGTCTTTTGCTCGCCATAGGAGTCTGGTCTAGTATCTTTTGCTAAATTATAAAAATTATAAATCCACAAACTGTATTAAAAACCCTACCTCTTTCCTTTGTATTCTACTCTACACAAGGACTCGACATAGAGTTCAGCTTTTCATTTCTACAGAAAAACAAAGTAAAAGGCTTTTTAGCTCTGTTATTATTATTTTCAGTGTTATTTAGAGGGAGGGGGCAAAAAAAGGCTCTTTTGATTGGTAAGGTTGCTGACCCCTGCATATGATGCCATGAGCTGGCAGCATGAACACAGTGATTCACACAGTTTCTCTTGTGAAGAGTGTCTATCAATCTGCTTTTGTTTACTTATACTTTTGATTTAAATTCTACATGCTATTCATCAATTTCATTGATTTGGCACAAGCTGGATTCTCTTCAGACACAATCTGGTTAATTGGGAGGGTCATAGGCCTTTATGCTATTACGTTTTTGTGTTTGTATTATAGAAAACAAACACTCTGATCCACTTGAATGAAATGCATAATCTCATGGCCACCGTCTCCATCACACCAATAGCTATTTGGTAAGATGTGACTGCCAGTGATGTTTTAGGTTTTATGTTGTGTTTTTGCAGGTCAGACTTTCTGGATTTAGTTTTGTTGATACTTTTCAGAAGCACTCCGTCACTCAAAGCTCTGCTTGGCTTGACGTACCGGCGTCCCCTGGCCCATTAAATCAAATTGCTCTTCTGTGTTTGGCTACGACCGCGCAGACGTCCATTACGGCTCCGGTTGCTCAGCGGTGGAGGAATGATGGGAAACATTATTTGTTGTGATCCGGCCTGCAGTAATGATGACAAATCCAAGTGCGAAGTGAATCAATATCAAACAAACATAATCAGCAGATGAGAAATAGTTCCATTAGAATTCAGCATCGATGTAGTGTTATCAACACTTTATCAAAATATACGCTGCCCAGTTTTTGACACTCATTTATTTAGCTGGTGTTGCACCTTTCTGACTCTGGGCAGCGTCAGAACAGGCGATGGAGATGCTCGCTGTTTCCATGGTTGAGTTGTGCCAAAGTCCTAACTATCGTGGCCTGGCTGGTTGGCTTCTGGCTGCCCCCCTGCTTTGTCAGCAGTTGTTTAATAATCAGCTTCCACCTTCCCTCCACTCAGGCAACATATTGTACAGCCTCAATGCCAGGACTGCAGCAAGAAGGCGACTGCTTCATGTCCAACTGTGATGGTTTTTGTTTTTCCAGGGCACGGCTGGACCTGATCCCACCACTGTTTATGTGGACATGAGAGCGCTGCGGCACGACAGGTACGGCCTGGCTCCGCCAGAGTCCTCTCAGCAGAGTGGAGTCGGTCTGCTTCTTTGCTCGAACGACTCATATTTTATCTTCTCACTTTCATAATAATGTCAAAATACAGCCAATTGAGGTTAATTGCCTGTTTGTGTGCCTTCTCTTCAACTATATTCGGCAGTGATCATCCCGGCATCCCAAGCCCTCGGGTTGGATGAAGCACTGATTTTGTCTTTGTTCACTCCTCAGGGTTCGCCTTGTCGAGAGAGGCTCGCCACACAGCTTGCCGCTGATGGAGTCTGGAAAGGTACGCCATCATTTGCCACTGCACTGAACACTGCAACTACTCAGCACTCCTGGGGGATAAAAAGATGTGGCTCCTTCAGCAAAATATGAATTATTAATTAGAGGCCTGGATGTCTTCTGTCGTAGATCCTTCCTGGAGTGAAAGTAATCATTGCGAACACAGAGACTAAAGGACCGTTGGGAGACTCCCATCTTGGAGAGGTACGTTGCAGCTTGCAAATTTATCCCAGCTGTTTTGAAACCAAAGGTTATTTCACAGGCAGTGAGTAATGTGAAGGGCTTTTCATGACAAAATATTTCCAATAATGAGAGTTTCAAGAGATGTGGTTTGGGCTTATCTTTTGAAGTGACATAATGCAAGAAGTGTCAAGAAAAAAAAGATGAGAAGTGAATTAATGAATGTCATCAGATGTCTTATCATCATCATCATCATCACTCTGCAGCCCAGTCTGTTCCTCATCTTTAAACTTAAGTAATCAGATTACTGGCCCCATGTGCTCCTTTCTTAATGGCCTCGACAACGAGTTTAAAGAAACCAGTGACGGGCAGAGAAATGCCCGGCACCGCCAGGTCAGAGCTGAAACTGCACTGAAAATATTTCACTTCTTTATAGGACATGAAGCATGAATTCTGTCCATTTTTAACAAGTTTATATAATTCTGTTTCGAAACCACATTGATTTGTTTGTGTATTTTTTTTTATATTGTCTTTTTATTCCAAAATAACAGATCAAAATGTGTGTTTTTGTGTACTCAAACCACTAAAGTCTGAAGCCTAAACTTGTTTTAGGTTTAGGCTGTAATATATTTTTACATCGGACTTTTCACTAGATTCAGGTGTTTCAGGATTTTTTGCTCCCGTAGCATTTGCATGAAGGGACAGAGGTTGTGGAACATCCTGCTTTCATAAGCTGGTCCAGTGCTGCACCGCTTCCCGGCTCGTAGTCATCATTTTCCAGCCACAGTCACACTGTGCAAAGCAGCAGCATCGTAACAGGCACCTAAACCCACCCCAACAAGGTGCAGCAACTCCTTAGTTCTTATAGATACAGTCATCCACAACATGAAGAATAGAAGAGAAGATTTCCATCAAATAAAGGAAAGATGGCAAATTAACACATTTTTCCACATATAAATGACCAGTTTTATATATTTTTCGTTTAAGTTTCATCATATTTTGACAATAATGGATTGTTTTTCTTTGGATGTTTGGATATTTGGCTGCTCTAAACTTGGAGATTGTATCATTGGAAATAAAAAATGTATGTGGTTGAGTTAAATGGATAAAATCAGTGTCGTGAAGAACTATTTGTTTAACAGTGTCTGTCTGAACAGAAACGCTATCCTGATCTGTGTGTAACACACACCCCTTGTTCTCATTTAGGTGTGGGTGAGCAGTCCCCACAATGCCACCGGCTACTACACTGTTTATGGAGAGGAGGCACTGCACGCCGACCACTTCAACACCAAGCTCAGCTTCGGGGACACTCAGACGGTCTGGGCGAGGACCGGATACCTGGGCTTCCTGCGGCGCACCGAGCTGACCGACGCCAGTGGGGGTGAGTGAGAATGATCTGCTGTCCTGTTCAAACCTTGGTGCTTAATGTCTGTCTTTACCTCATCTAATACAACCTGATAAAATGTGTGTGTGTGTCCCAGAGCGCCATGATGCCCTGTATGTGGTGGGCTCCCTTGATGAGACTCTGGAGCTGAGGGGAATGAGGTATCACCCCATTGACATTGAGACTTCAGTTATCCGTTCACACAAGAGCATCGCTGAATGGTAAGAGACCTGCAGCAGAACCTTTATTAACATTAATAAAACAGATCACTAAAGACCACTGCATGCAAATTTAAGTCGTTTATTAATGTTGGAAATTCATAATGTGACAAAACTCAGCTTATTGCAGGCTGTTTATGCTCCTGAACTTCCAGACCGTAAAAGCCCCATTAATGACATGTCAATAAGAATCACATCGCCCTCACAGGAGCTAGAATTCTTCCATCAGGTTTGATGAATTCAAACTGATCAATGCCATGACTGTGCATCAACATTTGGCCTCTTCCTTTACTGACCAGACTTCAACAGAGTGAGAGAGTCGGTCGTCAGACTGAGCCAGGCACTTAAACTTAAACTTAATACCGTTGTAAAAGGAACGTGGCTTGAGAATTGGCTTGTTGTTGTCACCTTGTCCTCCAGCGCGGTGTTCACCTGGACCAACCTCCTGGTGGTGGTGGTGGAGCTGGAGGGGTCGGAGCAGGAGGCCTTGGACCTGGTGGCTCTGGTCACCAACGTGGTGCTGGAGGAGCACTACCTCATCGTGGGTGTGGTGGTGGTGGTGGATCCCGGCGTCATCCCCATCAACTCCCGGGGCGAGAAGCAACGCATGCACCTCAGAGACGGGTTCCTGGCCGACCAGCTGGACCCCATTTACGTGGCTTACAATATGTGAGGGTCCACCTGCAGCGGGGCCAACCCCATCTCCACCGCCCCATGTGGCTTATCACGCAGGAGGAGACGGCCGGCGGGCAAATACGGGGCTTTTTGTGACCGCGGGCACATCAATGGAAGACGGAAGTGAGCCGCTCCTTTATTGTCTCAGAGTCAATGGAATGAAAGAAACATGGATGCAAATATTCACAGACAGAAGGAGAGAAATCCCCCCCCCCCTCAAAAAAAAAAAAACCTCACCTGTTTTCCTCGCGGTTTCTCTCCTCCACACATCACGCTTTCAAGGGCATTCTGGTCTTACTGAAGTGAGTTTTTGTACGTGTGACAAAAAGTCTGCCTCCCTGAACGCAGGACCCCTCAGAGCCGAACAGCAGGTTGTAGTGCGATGATGCTACAGTGTGCCATTAACGTAATTTATTTTGTCAATCTCAGAAAGGATGAATGTTAGTTGCGTAGGCTTGTACCATAGAACCTGTTTGCAGAGCCTCCTGTACCATTACAGCGTCTTCACTTTTCACCACATCTTTAGAAAGCGGTTTGTACGACGGCATCAGGAAGTTCACATCTTTTTTTTCTTTTAAATCAACTCCACAAATGAAGCACAGAGCAGTTTGTAGTCTTAGTAGATTGTGGTGGTGACTTCATCTTATCCTTTCCTACATTTTAAATGTGTCATGTTTTTTTTTCTCCCTCTATCGCTATGAACAAAATGCAATTTGAGTGATGTTAGGTTGAATGACTGTGTACAATAAGTGCCAATCAGTGGAAGTCCAGAGATGGCTGACAACAGAATGGTTGCTCACCACTAGCAGCATGCTATAAATGAAGCCTTAAGTGTTTTTCAGACGCCCGCTGTTCCTATCCCAGCTAGAGTTTAACTTAATTTTCTGAAGTTTATCAGCAGTTGGATGGGGGAGTGAATAAACGGATGGATGTTAAGGAAAAGTAAATCCAGCCATTAACGCACCCAAAGTTTCTCATGTTGTCGGCGAAGATAAACATACTTGATCCTCACATGAGCCATTACAAACACACACTCCGTGGACATTTTCATGTCCGTCTTTGACTCTCTGCGGTGTTGAATGTGTGTTTTATAAAGGAAGACTGGAAGACGTGTGGGTTTTCATGCAGAGCCTTGAGTGCCATAAGACTGAATGAGAGTGGGGGAAATGCCTGTACCACATGAGGCAAGTATCTAATATGCTTGTGACACCTTTAACCTCCCATCCCGTCGAGTTCGTAAGGACGTGTTGCTTCTTTTTTTTTTTTTTTTTTTCTATGTGCACATCTCTTCATGATTAGGCTCCGGCCTGCTGTAAGTATGTACAGGTTTTGCGTAAATTATTAACAGACGGAGGAGACGACAAGAAGCATAACACAAAGACTAAATCTGGTATATATGTGGACTTTTCCCTCACAAACAAAAGTAACTTGCCCTGGACGCTCATGTGCAAACACTGGTAAGAGACATGAAAAGCCTTGAGAACATTTTTTTTATAGTACGAGCAAACGGTGGGAAGTGGACACTTCAGCACAAAGCGGCGACATCACACCCTCCAGAGCAAACCTTCACCCGCCGCTAATGTATGGAAAGATACATTTGTCTGATATATGGTTAGTTGTCATTATTTTCATAACTTGATTTCATAATAAATAAATTAAAAAAATGTGCTTTTAACTTCAAATGTTTGTCTTTACTGGAAACTGAAGTGTGCCAGACAATAAAAATGATTCGAATTGATGTCGGCATGTTTCTGTTAATGCCACAGGCCGAGGTTTGACAAGCACAATCATCGTCATGTTATAAGATAGTAACAAGCGTTCAGATCCAGAAGAATAAAAAGCTCAGTCTGGTTAGAGACTTTTATTTGAATTACCTTCAACTTCCATATTATCGGCGACAACTATTACCACACTGACGGTTTCTGACACTTATTATCATTTTGATTCAGGTCCATTAAGCCTTCAATAAATTTGATAATAGATACATGTGTTTCAATAAGATGAGTCATTTTACCCTCCAAGGACAATAAATATGTGATGAGAGGTTCTTATAAAAAGGCCCCAAGGCTGACAGAATTCTTTATTATTATTTATCAGCAAATTATTTCTTTCAACCTTGTCAATGTGTATAAAATACAAAATTGTAAAAAAAAAATAGATTTTTAGTCAACTGATATGAATACGTTTGGATTTTTATCTTGTCAGTTTGAATAAAACTAAAGTTTCAATTTAAAATTAATTAAGAACTGAATCAGAAACACAAATCCTCCACAAACAAAGATATTCATATTTACGAGAATTGATCCAAAACAAGACAAGTGATGTATGGTGTTTAATTCAGAACTGTTTATGTGCATATTGAATGCGTCTGATATATGGTTGATTCATTCTAGTTAGAGAACTGGAGGATCTGTGTTTGCAGTCCGAGATATGACCATTGACATGATCATTAAATGTAGAATGTGAAAAAGAGATATGAGCCAAAATGCATAATATGAGTGCCACACACTGTGGTATTTGTGGGAGAAAAGAAAACGGAGATTGTCGCATGATATTTTATTAAACTTCATCATTTTCAACATTGCATTCTGCTTGGGTTATTAGTTGAACAAAAATACAGTCGTTAAAGCAAAAAGATTGATATTTTACTCTTAAGACAAATGGGTCCAGTAACTGTGTGACAATCCATAAAAAAAACAAAAACAACACAACCTTGATTACAATAACGCTTCAGGAATTATAAATGTTTACAACATCACAAAACAAAAAACAACTTTAACATTTTCCATTTGACTTCAGTGAGTGCTTAAACTGTTTTCATTATCACAAGAAACTGATTATGGTCCTGAGTTGGAAGTTATAAATGTGTAACTTTATCAAACTTTCAAGATTTGATGACATTTTCAAACAATAACAAAGAATACTTCCTTCTCTCCAAGTTATCATGCAGCATCAAAAGAAATCTTGATGTTGGCCTATTTGTTAGATATGAGATAAGCATTGGTCATGTTTATTGATATTATGCTATCTGATAATCTGGTAATATCAGTGAGTTAAAGAGATTAAACCAAAGCAAAAGCCATGAAGCGGTTACAGTAAATATGAAAAATATATGAAACAATATGAAATATGAAAAACGAGCGCAAGGGCTCAGAATGTTAACTCCAAGAGTACAATCTTTCTAAATATAAGACTTAGTTGTACAAAATTTTTAAGAAAAAAAACTGTGGGCCTGCAGAGCTCCACCAAGGGCAGACATTCAACGTTGATGTTTGCAATCCAAATAATAATGTACCAAATAAGTGGTTCACAAAATATATAACTACTGTTTTTGCTGTAATTATTAAGAGCTGAAACAAACTCTCCACCTTTATATACAAGTTTGATTTTCTCATGCTTGCTCTATTTGATGTCACACTTTGTGTTTTCCAGTGCAACGATGCGGATGTCAGTGTTTCACTTTAATTCACAATATGCCTCAACTTTATCCAGCAGCTCGGACGCCTTGTGCAGCGCTAGAATTTCATTCTCCGGTCTGAATTGCGTGTTGGGAATGTGAGGATACGAGTGGCAGTTGGGATATTGAGTCTTTTTGGGGTCCACTCCCAGAGATTTCAGGATTTCCACAATGGGAGGCAGATCTCTCAGCTGGGGATTGAAACGGGAAATTTGGGCAGCCATGGCAGAGATCGAACTGTTTGTGTGGCCTCGACCGTTTCGTTTATACTCTGCGGCTGTGAGCGACTTCTCCACCGCCTGATGGACCTTAAACAGACACCACTCTGTGCTTCCTGTACCGGTGTCATTGTACGCTGCGTTGAGATCGCAGCGAGCCTGTTTGCACCAGCGCTGGGCCTCCTCTTTGTTGGGTCGGGGCACGTTTCTGTTACCAGTCCAAAAGTGGTAGAAATGGAAGCCTTGCGAGAATCTCTCTCGGTTGCTTCTGTGGTGTCTGGCCTCCTGGTTCCACTGTTGGTAGAAGTTTGAGAAATCAGAGTGTCTTCTTGAATAGGATGGGCCTGAGGTGTCACGTCTCGTGGTACCGGTAGTGAGCTCCTGAATCCGTTGTAGCAAATATTTGAAGGCCTCCGTGGTGAGAAGTTCACTGTCAGGATTTTTGTCAGGATGCCATCGAAGGTAGAGTCTTTTGATAGCTTTTTCCTTCTCTGCCTCAGGGAGAGCCCAAATTTCTGCCAAACATTTGTCAATTTCCCTTTTGGCTTCCTCGAGAGAAGCCGGCACAGGACGTGTTGATTTTGGAGAAGAATGTGGCAAAACACCTACTCGAGGCACCAGATTCATGCAAGACACTCCTGCAGAAGCCTTTGCTTCTGGTTTTACTTTCTTTTCTCGTTTGAACTGAAAAAGGTCGAGACAGCTGACCGCTATTGGCTCATCTTCTCCAATATCTATGTTGTATCTCTTTGAAAATTGCCCTGAGTGTCCAGGAAGTTCCTCAACAATAACTGCATAAACATAACTGTCATTTATGCTGTAGCCAACAAACTCCCCTTCTTCAAAGTTGTTGAGAATGTCCATGTCCAAGGAATGATGCCATTCTTCTGGGATGTCTGTTCCCGGGTCTGGTGGATCAAGACGGATGCTTTCTGCTTCTGCGCTGTCATGAATCTCATGTTTAGCCAGAGTTTTCTTAACTTCTTGCAGGTCTTCACACATCAAGAGTAGTCCTAGAACTGGAAGGTGAGCTGGTGCAATGTTGTTTCCTAGAAGACTATTGACCTCCTTCATCAATATCATACTGACTTCATTCCCTACCTTCAGAGTCAAGTCATCATTGTGTCTTAAGTAAAAGATGCAACCTTTCATTTGTCCTCTCTTCACAAATACATCAGTTTTACTGGCAGTTTGGTCCAATTCCTCTTCACCCAGCCACAGTTTGGTTTCCAGGGTTTTGCAACAGACAATTTCAATGCTGCCAAATATTTTATTACACATGTCTGTAGCTGCTTCTTGTGTTATCTTGCCCTGAGATTGTTGTCTGATTAGACATATCAGTCCATATTTAAACTCTCCAGAGGAGAGGTGTCTCTCGAACCATCCACCAAACTCACAACCACCTCCAACCTCGCAAAGCTCCAGGAGTTCCTCCTCTGCTTTTTCCTCTGTGATGCCAGACAGCATGTTAGGCTGCAACTCTGCAGGCAGCGATTGCAGCAGCTGATGATGCCCATATGTATCATTTCCCAAATGGCACTTGCCGAGTTTTTCAAGCAACAGAATTTTGTTTTCCAGTGCGTCTTCGAGTCTTTTTGTCTCGAAGGCTGTGTCATTGTAGAAGAGTGTGGATGATTGGTATAATTTGCCATCTACTGCAGGAAGATATAAAATCTTTACCTCATCACCGAGGGCTTGACTGCCTTCGTTTTGGATTGACTTGAAAAGCTGCTCAACAGCTCTTTTGACAGTAATTTGTTGGTTTGGGTGGAGTTGTGATTTGTCACAGGAGTCAGCATGAATTTCTGCCAAGACATTACAGTACTGCACGACAGTGGCTTGGTCCTCAACACCAATTTTCCTGAAGAACTCATG
The DNA here is from genome assembly GCF_963422515.1 of Blennius ocellaris. Classification (NCBI taxonomy): domain Eukaryota; kingdom Metazoa; phylum Chordata; class Actinopteri; order Blenniiformes; family Blenniidae; genus Blennius; species Blennius ocellaris. The sequence goes on along the minus strand of NC_137655.1, from coordinate 14,110,671 downwards.
AAACTTGATATCTTGTGGAGGAATTTTGTACAAATATGGTCTGAACTCAAGGTCATTTGGGAGTGAATGACAAACTGCATTTGCTTTCCGAAGTGCTGTGTCTTTTTCAACCAAAACCAGGGGAATACCCGCTACCTGCTGTTCTTCGAACCCATTGGCTTGCAGGTGGGCATATGAACTCCGGAACACATTAGCGCGGGTTTTGATTAGCTGATCAGTGTTGCACCCTGACTGACAGATGTTTCTCATGTTATTGGTCACACGGTCTGAAGGTGGTTGCATGTGAGCTCCAAATTTTTTTATCATCTCCTTGAGATTGTGCGACATATATCCTGGCACTTCTATAACTGGCATTGAAGTCCAGATAAGGTCCTCATGTGTAGGATTGTTAAAAATCAGAGCTCCTCTGATTTGAACGGGTGTTTTCTCTGCTGCAAATGGTGGGTGATAGTCTAGCAGTTCTGGTCGAATCTTCTTAGGAAAAATGAACTTGATGTCAGCTAGCCTCTGAAGCAAACCTTGGTCTTTGTTTTCTGTCACATTTTTCAACGCTTCTCCCAAAAGTAATGACGATTTCTCTTTCAACTCCGTAAAATTGCTGTGTCCTTTTGTGTCGGATTCCAACTGACAAGCAAAATTGATTAAGTCGTCCTTTGACACAACATGCTTCATTCCAAGGTTTTTGATCAGATCTTTTGCCTGCATTAGTTTATGTGGATCTTTGTCACACAGCTCATTCCAAAACCTTATTGGGACAAATTTCTCGATGGGCAACATTGCCTTGTAGAGTTTCACACTGTCATCAAAGTAGTAGGAAGCTGTTTCCAATCTACCCTGAGAACTGCAAATAAGTCTCATATTCTTCAGTTGAGAGAGGACATTTTCCTTATGCTCATATAAATGCAAATGCAGTGTCAGCAACAGCTTGAGGCATTGAATCATCTGTCTTTCATTGAGTCTATATGCAGCAGGCAGGATGAACTTCATAAAATACTCTTCATCGCTCAGGATTTGAAGATTCAGTATTTCTGCCAAGTTGAAGTTTTCTGGGCTGCTTTTGAGAAAAAGGCTGTTGGTGTCAGGTGGGATGAACAATTCTGGAAAGTCCAACACACATTTGCAGTTGAGGACAAATACCTCATTCTGTCCATCAATCCTCACTCGTGTTCCATGTGTTGTTTCAAATATTGGCAAAGATTTAAGCTTCTTCTTATAATCTTCAGTGATTTTGCTCTTGGACACTCCGGACTGCAGGAAGCTTTGGAGCTCTTTCATCTCATCTTTTGAAAGGTGGCAAAAGTCTGATGGGCTAATGTTGTAGATCTTGTCCAACACCAAGCTTTTGTCATTTACATCCATAAGTTCCAAACGTAAATGTGAATATACTTGTTTTCCAATCTCAGAGAAGAATATAAGGTCAAGCTTCATGAAACCAAGTTTAAAGAGGACGCTTGATATATCTCTTTCCAAGGCCAAATGAATGACACTCGACATTTCTTTCATTGTTTGAAGGAAGTGTTTGTTGTCTAATCTTGGACATGTAACAGGAACAATGCAGCAGTCACTGAGGAGCTTTCTCACGTCACTTAAAGTCCGGCCTTGCTTGTCATCACTACTTTTCTCAGGTTTGAGTTCACTAATGAGGAACATCCAAAGATATTTGAGCCACTTCAACATCTCCTGATTTGGAACATGAAGACGGCTACATGGATCAACTTCACACTCCTGGAGAAAACACTCAATAAGTGGCTTGATGTACTGCACAGCAATGGGAACTGTCAGATTTGTGACAAAGTTTAAAGTTTGCAAGAGCTGCCAGTGACTTCTGTTGGTTTCATAATCTGCAAATTGATCCTTGTAGTTGAAAAAAACAAGTTCATATCTTGATATTTTCTTGGGAGAGTTGGAGTTGAACACTCTCAAAACTTTATCTGACGTGAGAAGAAGTGGAAGTCCATCAAGCAATGTGGAATGTTCCTTGATGACCGTTTGTTTAAAGTCCGTTAGACAAAAACTCAACAGTTCCGAGCATCTTTTATCATCTTTGATCAGAGTGGCAGTTATGGGCAAGGGCAAACCCTTGTCTGTTTGGATGGGGTCATTGAGAGGTCTTATTCTGAGGAAGTTTCGCACAGTGTTGGGGCTGACTGTTTTCACGTTGACACCAGCAGATTTGAAACTGGCCCAAATCCTGTCCATACATACAGAATGAGGAACCAGTTTCATTCCAAGATCTTCCAAGATGGGATTAATCTTATCACTTCTTCCATGTGTCAGGTAAAGAGCTTTGCTTGATTCTGTTTCACTGATGTCGCACCATTCAAAGGAGCAGTATGTAAGTTCTACGCCCCCTTCTTTCCTCATTGAGGTCCTCATCACTGGGATCACATCAAGTCTTTTGTCTGTAATTGCTCTGTAAACCTCATGTATCATTTCATGCCAATCCTTGCCCACTTTCTTGGACACAGTTGGCCAAACACAAAGGTATGAGTTGACACTCAACTCGGCTCTTCCGAGAAGCAGCTTCTCATCTGGAATGCTTAATCTGATGTGATGCAGGAGATCTGCATACAGTGGAGCAATGACGTCTTGTTTCAAAGTCTCATTCCAGTGAATTTTCACGCTTTGGCCATCTTCTTTCCACAGGTTTCTCCTAGAAGCATCTACCTCAAAGTTTCCATTGATATGCACCGGCAATCCAGTTTGTCCTGGCAAGGGAAGTGTACAAAAAGATTGTCCACTGAATTCCTCAATCTTGAGTTGTGCTGGTTTTAATTCCACACGTGCTGCCAATGCTGCTTGGGGGAGTTTGTCTGTTAGCTTCACTTTTTTGGCATCTTTGAATGAGCCAAACTGTTCTGCAACAATCCAGGTACTCTTCCTTTTATCTGAGGTGGAAATCACAGTTTTATAAAAAGCTTTGCATGGGGCTACTCTTTTATCCTGTTGTAGTGCCTGTTGTAGATGTTTTGCAAAAGCCTCTTTTTCTGCTTTGTTTTCCTTTGGCACGTTTTTTTCAACCACATATATGGTTTCAAGTTTTCCTGAAAGATCATTGATTTGATGCACTTTTATTTTGCGAATGTTTTTCAGAAAGAGAATGAGACCTTCTGGGTCCTCAGATAAAGCAGAACATAGCTCTTCCATGTCTCTCTCAGTCACTCCCTGTGTTGATATTTTGGAGCTGTTTGCATTGGTCCCCATCCTCAATGGCAATCTGAACATGGTACCATCTTTAAGAGGAAACTTGTCTGGAAGAAAGGAATTGTAGACATCAATATACATGTTTTTGAAAGCGTCGGGGAGGTGATAACCAACACCAGATTGCGGTTTGCCTGAATGATTTTCTATGTATTTTTGATTGGGATCAGAAATGCACAGCTCCTTGTCTCCAGTGAGAATTGAAGGGCAGTCAGTAAGATGGTAAACAGAGTTAAACCCAACTCCATATTTTCCTGTTTTACCTGCAGAGTTTTGCTTTCCTCCTTCTCCCAGCTGCTGAATGCCATGCAGATCTGCATCAGTAAACACTCGGTTGTTAAAAACACAAAGTGCTGGGCCCTGCAGCGGGTTCCATTTCTTCCCAAAGGTTTTTTCTTTGCCATGCTGTCGTTTGTCCCAAACAAAGTTAATTTCTGTGGCCTCGGCATCATCAGCATTTTGGATGAGCTCTTTAAGGATATCCTTCTTTGATGGATATGCTGATATGATGTTTTTAATTCGAACAGTCAGTTCTTCATGTTGCTCAAACTGAAAGGCAAAGGGAGAAAAGTCGTCTGCTACATGGTTCTGCAGAGTATGATGCCTTGTTGTTGTGATTCTGAAGTGGCGAGCCACAATACGTGGGATTTTCTCGTGACATAATGTCACACCGGAAGTAACAGGCATCCATGGACTGTCATTGAAACACAGCTCACTTGCATGTTGTAAAAACCCGTGTTCATTGGGTATCAGGCAATCATAGGTTGGTTTTTCTTTGGTGTTTTGGATTGTGTCTAAGACTGTGAGGCAAATTGATAAATCACTATTCGGGAGCCTGTTGTTTCCATGTCGGATGTGCAACTTCTGTAGAACAGTTAGGTACTGATCAATTCTGAATGTTTTTTCCATGCCTACACTTTCCCAGAGTTTTCTAAAGCTAGTGAAAGCTGGTGGCAACACGTGAAGATATGGTCTTGCTTCACATGTTTTATTTTCAGCTACACAGGTGACATCTACAAATGTATCACCGATGAGGACAAATGGGAATGAATTTGCCCACTCTGAAATGAAAGGAGCATCTTCAGAATTCTCAAGGCGCTGATTGAGAAAGTTGTAGCACTCGGATGCTATTTTGTGAAGCATAGACCTGTCAGTTGATTGTGACTGTTTACTTGCTTCTTGTACCTGCTGAAGAACAGTGTCCAACTCTGGAAAGCTGTGAACTCCTAACATTTGCAGAACTGGATCAGTGTTGTGTATTTTTAGTTTTGAATGGTCAAGGACCGGTTGGGTCATGTTAACAAGCAGTGTACACCTGTCACTGAATACATCAGTGGGCCTTCTCAGTTTAATATTCTTTCCCTTTTTTGTGTCACCAGGGGAAAAGGCTGGCAAAAAGGCAGTTGTCTTCAGTGTTTCCCAGTGAGGAGAGCTTTCGTCATCAACATGATTCTTCATTAGCCCAAGAAGACATTTCAAATGCACATATGCCTTGTCATGGTTGACACTCCAGGTTGCAGCAACTGTACCTGCTTTCTCTGCAATATCTTCCATTGGGAGCTCATCACTTGCCATTCCAAGGGCTATTAAGCGTTGAATCATTTTAGGAGAGCCAAAATCCTTTTCGGTACCACCAAGCAAGCGGCCATCTTGCTGTTCAAATAAGCAGGACACCCTTCCTGATGGATTCACAAGTTTAGTGATGTACTGGAGCTGTCCGTCTGTTGTGGGTATGCATGGATATTGAAGGAGCAAACGGTCCATTCCCTTGATGTGAAGATCAATTGCATGCAATACAAGAGTATCTCTGCTTTTCTGGTCCATGGCACTGAGGTTATCAAACACAACTTCTTGGTAAAACTTTTCCCAGTTCCATGTCCTGTCTTGCAAAACCTTTTCAAGGCCAGCCTGTTTGAATGTATTTCTCAACCATGGTGGAAGAGGAACAACATAGTTGGGAGCGTTCACAAATTTCTTGCACATCTCTGCTGCAAGTGCCCTGATCTTCTCATTCTTTTCGATGCTCTCATGTAGAAATATAGCGTTGTTCACTGAGCACCAATGTTCTCCATCACTGAAGAGCGCTGGACTATCTGTGTTTTTGGACAATGTGATGTAAAATGCATCAACCAAGGGCTTAAAGGTTGCACTCACTTTATCCCTATCAGGCCAGAAGTCATAATACTGGTAGGTCTCAAGCTGTTTATTTTCAGACATTTTCTTCAATGCTGAGAGTGTAGTAACATATGCCGTCACTACAGGATCCTGCAGGAGAGCTTTGTTCCAGTCATTCTTCACTCCACTTTCCCAAAGGCTTTTCCTGTTGCTTGTCACAGCAAATGTTCCATTCACATTGACAGGGAGTCCTGTTTGAATCTGAAGAGGAAGAAAGCAAAATGCCTGTCCAATAAGATGTGTTTGCAATGGTGACAGTTTTCCGGTTTCAGCATTGTTTTGCAAGGGCACAGCAATTCCACCAATGGGCAAAGAGAACTTGGCTTGGTTGTTTTCTTGAAGGGACATTTTTAAAGCCTGCTTTGTCCCAAAGCAGTTGTACAAGAGCCACGACTGGACTTCAGTTTTGCCTGACTTCTCGGTGGTTATCTGCACTACTTTGATTGAACAGCTGTCAATTACCTCTTGGCACTTAGGATCCTGTTTCATCAGTAATTTCTCAGCCTGACTCTGCATAGAGGCATTGCTCTCATCAGGAACTCTCATTGTACTCACAGTACTTTTCGAAACAGTGAAGAGGGTTTCAATTTCATCATCTCTCGGTGGCGTTGAAGCACAGTTTGAGATATTTTGTAGGGACAGTGTATCAATCTTCTTCAGAAAAAGCAGGTGAGTTTGTGAATTCATGGTGAAGTGCTTATGAAAAGTGACGATGTCGTGTTTCTGATACACCTTCCTGCTAATTTCTGACTTCTTAGCCTCCTCTTCACTTCTGAAAGGCAGTTTGATCAGAGTGCCTATAAAGGGTTGAGGAGGACCTGACCGGGTAAAAGTACAGTCAAAAATCCGTTCATATGGTCCAAACTGACCAGGGAAGCAGTGAAGAAGTCGTTGTTGGGAAAGATTTAGCTTGATCCCAGGATTTGATTTGTGTTTTATGTGCTTCTTGAGGTGAGTGACATTTGGATCAAGTATGAGGAGAGAATTCCCACTCAGGATGGAAGGGACATCTGTCACATGATACACTGTATTGAATCCAAGACCAAACTTTCCGATTTTTTCCACGTTGTTTTCCTTAGAAGCAGCGCCAACTCTGACAATATTTTTCCAATCCTCTGCAGTGAACTGCTCATTGTTAAAAGCCCAAAGGCAAGGTCCCTGACAAAGAGCCATATCAGGATCAATCAGACGATCGGGAGCATCTTTGTGTACTCTGAAATCCACCAGGAATTTACAGGTATGTGCTCCAGCATCCTCTGCGTTTTGAATAAGCTCTTTGAAGATGTCACTTTCCTCATCATACTCTTTAAGGATGTTTTTAATCCTCGTCGTGATGGGTTCTGATTGTCCACACTGTTCGATTCCCACTAGCTCTGGGTCAAGGATGTGAGTGCTGAGAAGTGGAATGTTCAGCCATTCAGCTGTTGCTCTAGGAATTTCATTGTGTAGGACATAGATTTCATCTTGGTTATACTCAAGTTCTTTCAGCCCATTTTGGCTTATGTCACAGAAGACTGCTTTTGACCGTGGTTTAAGGGTAAATTGTTCACCCTCAATGATGACTGGCACTGGGATGTCATCATCAAATGTCTTCTTCTTCCTCCAAAGCCAGTTCAAAATTTCTATTGACACTTTCACCTCAGACAAAGTGGCAGATGGCTGTTGGTTTGCTTCAATGGTTTGTTGGATAGAACAAAGAATGCAACAGATTTCATCAGTCGATAGTAACTCTTTCAGGCCAAAATGCAGCAGCAACTTCTTGAATGGTAAATATTCACTTGGCACCTTGCTGATGTAAGAGCTCAGATCCAGATTGGGTGGGTACTCAAGTACCAGTTCCCGTGGGGACACAAAGTTATTGTGGTTCCACAGCCATTGGGTCTCCTCATTCATCAATGTTGCAAATACATGAAGATTATCTTGCATATGTTTGTAAATACTATGCAACTGCCTTTTGAAATCGACGTCCATATTAGGTTCAGACATTTGTTGTGCCTGTTGTTTCAAGACTGACAAGTTCTGCATCACTTTTTCTGGAGGAGGTATGGATTTGAGACCAAGTTTGATGTTTACTCTGTCACTGAGGTTCCCCACCAGGGGCATTGCATATCCAACAATGTCCTTAAATGTGGAGTGTCTTATTTCTTCAGGGCAGAACAGCCTTTGTTCAACAGTAAGATGATCACATGGGACCCATTTTAGCATTTTGAGACAATGAAGCTGCTCATCAGAAAATTTTGACAGCAGATTAGTGGAATCCAACATTTTCAACAGAACCCAAGCTCTTTTCAGGGCCTCTGCATGAGAGTCGACACTCAGTTTGTCAATTAACCGTGTGGCGTGCAGAAAATGTTCCGGTGACACATCTTTTTCTTTATTTAGTAATCCTAGTGAAGTCAAGCTTTCCAACATCTGTGGTGTCTGAGTGAAGGTATGTGGGGGGAAGTAGTCTGATTCAAAAATGACTTTAAATGTTTCAACTCTGCCATCGAAAAAGCTTGATGTCTTCTTCAGCCTCCCATTTGCTTCAATGAAGCTCAAGTCCTTACATCTGCATTTCAAGGCCTTGTTTTGAAAAAGAATGTTGCCATGCTGTAAAATCCAGGTCATTATCTTCTCAGTGTCTCTGTTGCTACAAGACTTCTTCTCAATACAGCCAACAAGAAAGCTGGCTGCTGCAGCCATGTCCAAGACATTAACTTTGAGGAGCTGTAACAGTCTCCGATCAACTTCAGTGGCACAAAGGATGAATGAATCAAGCTCTGGAAGATCTGGTGGTAGTGTTAGTTCAGAAAGTTGAAGCACAGCTTGCTTTGACTGGGCTGCTACATATTTCCCTTTCACAGTTCGAAACACAGGCAACTTTGAGAACCAATCTTTGTCTTTGTTTGAAAGAGACTCAAAATGGGACAGATAATCTTTCAGCTGTTCTCTAGCTGCATGAGGCACTGCTTCAAGTTCCCTGATAATACGCTGAAAATCCAGATTCATCAAGACCTTCATGACACTCCTTGGCATTGGACACAGTACATAGGAGTCAAGGTCTTCGTGCTTGAGCCAGTCATTTCCTCTCACCACTGTGCCACCAAATTTGTCCACCAGCTGAGCTATTGGATCGGGCAAGCTACTGTGCCTACCTTTCAGAAAAATCAGAGTTGTGTTGCCTTGAAGCTTCGCTATTGGTACAGGGCCACTGCCTGGTAATGCACTGATGGGTATTAGTGGTATTTCAGTGAAACGACTTAACTCAGTGAAGTGAGTGTTGAGAAATGCCCAGAACTTGTGGAGCCAATCCAGCGGTGGATGCTGACTGCTGCCGATGTCCAAAACAACGAGCTTTGCATTAGCTTGCTTCCAGTCTTCTGGCAAAAACTTTCTTGTATATTCAGCAACATCATTTGCATCAATGTTGATGACCCTGAATATATCTGGAAACAGGTCATGAAAGACAAAAACAAAAAAACTCAATCATATGTTTGCTAAGTGACAAAACCTGAGATGCAAATATCAATTAAAATGACTCTAATTTATGAAATTTCAACTCACTTTGTCTGGCCACATCTGTCAGGCTGGCTCTGCACGCTGGTCTCAGATCTTCTGGGATGAAGAGGTGTTTACAGTATGGCAGCAAGTCTCTGCACAAAAGAGATCATTCATTGTATCAATAAATGATCCACCAATAGATATCAAGGCATATGCATCACATTTCAGATATAGCTTATTAAACTATATAGATTTACTGCCTATCACAGACATCATTGTTTGCATTGACATTGTTTCATTAGCAAAAAAGCATTACTATAACTCGAAATCAGAGGTGGCTGGCCAAGGCAGCCTCTATTAAGTCAACAATGGCTGACATTGAAGAATAATGTCCAATCCATCTAAGAAATGTACCACTATCCACCACTGCGAGAAATACAGATTATATTATACAAAATCAAGAAAAAGAAATAGCACCTTGGAAACGTGTCGCTGTCAATTAAAGCTGTGTCCTCCTCTCTGTCGGTGAAGCATCTGAATGAACCGTCACTGACTGGAAGCAGCTGAAGACCCTGAAGGTCTTCATAATTTCCATCCCCCAAAATGTATTCCAACAGGTAGAGTTTGTCTTCTTTCTCAATATGTTGTACATCATTGCAGTGGAGAAGGGTCCTGATCAAAGGTGGAGTCACTTGTGTTAGTGCTGCAACATGTGGGTGTGCCTTATTGATAGCCTTTTCAACACTAGCAGGTAATGTGACAAGGTTTTCGCCGAAGGAAACCAAAGTCCTCTTAATGGCAGACAATAGTTCAGGACTTGCTGGGCCATTGCAGGGGAGAACAGCTTCTGATGGAGTGATGAATTGTTTCTCATCTTTAGCAAGAGAAAGAACAGCCACATTCTGTATGAATAAGTGATGGAAAACATCCAGAGCGAGGGCATGCCATTTGTCTTTGTGCTGTACCTGGCCAATATCAGGCCACAAATCATATACGGTAGAGATAGGGAGAATAGATTCTTTGCCAAGTTTGATGGCGTCTTGAATGATCGTGACGTATGCGGATGGAAGTACTTCTTTCATTAGCATGTTATTCCATAGCGCATGTTCATCATGTCTTTGGTCTTCTTCTTGCCACTTTATGTGTCTTCTGTTGTCAGTGAGGCCAAAGCATGCGTTGACATGAACTGGGAGCCCTGTCTTGTTGGCTTCATTGTTTGGAAGAGGGAGGAAACAGCTCAGTCTACTCTCACTGCACTCTCTCCTGTCACCACAAGGGAAAGCCAAATCAACTCGAGGGAAAAAGCTTAACTTCTTTGCGAGGAGATCCAGCTCTTCCAAACTGCCCTCTTTCATGGTACATGTCGTCACAAGCCACTTTTTTTCTTGGCGGTCACCTGAATTGGAGGAAATCAGTTTGAACCTCGTCAAACTTTCCATCGGTGACTCGGCATCTGACTCCAAAGTGACCTCAGTTGGAACTGAGCAGTTGACTTTGAGTCTGGTGTTAACAATGCCGTCCACGTTAATGTGTATCAAAGACACGGAGATCACAGTTTTCAAGAAGAGGAGGCTTAAGTCTGCATCTGCAATAAAGCTGTTGAAGAGTTCAGTCACTTTATCTGAATCATAAAGATGATCTGAAATTTCAGATTTCTCATGGCGTAAGGGGAACCTAAAAAGTGTCCCGTCAAAGTGTTGATCCTCCATGACAACTTTTGACCAGCCCTGTCCAGTTATAAGAGAAACTATGTCTCGAAAGGGTTGGAACTGATCATGCAGAGTCATCAGAGCTTCTTGGTCTTCAGCGTTGTCCAAAGACCACTGAAAGCCTCCAACTCTTTCTCCAAATATTTTTTCTTGGGGATCCATCAAACCAAGGTGTCCTGAACTGAATATGCCCGGAACATCTGTGAAAGAATATCAGCAGATACATTTTACCATGTTGTTTTTTATACTATGTGTGTTCATGAGTATTCAAACTTGCACTCAGACTTGTCTGCCCTTCTTTAAACAATTTACCTGTTGTATGGTAGACAGAGTTGAAGCCGATTCCAAACCTCCCCACTGTGTTTGGGTCGTTGCGTTTGATGCTCCTTCCCGCCATTTGAATTCCTTTCCAGTCGTCATCGCTGAATGCGGCATCGTTGTAGGCATAGAGAGCAGGACCTTCGCAAAAAACAAAATGTTGCAAAGATTAAGTCTGTGTTCATTTACTGACTCAGACTGAAGTCCGCAGATGAAATTGACCATCTTTAAGCTAGCATAAGACAATAGTTACATAAACTGTGAAGGAACACAAGGAAGTTAATAAAATAACAACTATGGTTTATGTTTCTAACTTTATGAATCTCTAGTTATTTAGATAGATAGACAGACAGACAGACAGACAGTCGTTTACTAAACCTTGGTATTTTTGTAGTTCATCTGTCCAAAGGCTCTCAGTCCCATAACTTCTTTCATCATGGACGAAAACCACCTTTGTGGCTTGAGCATCATCCGCATTTTGAAGGAGCTCCTACAAACAAAGAAAAGCAATAACCATTAGCAAACCTTGGCTCAGAAGTCATCATGAAGAGAAACCTGACAGGGAGCTTTATCTCTGGAGAGAGGTGTTGCAGGAGGGCTCACTTGTGAATCATCATGTGCAAAAACAAACTCTGAGCAATCCTCCTGTTAATTGGTTACAGCTGATATCACCAGACCATATACCATCTGCTCTCACCTACTTGCTGTTTCGGTCAGCTGGACACCCCTCATCTCAGGGTCACCATATATAATACATGTATTTAAGCTTTATGCTGTCCTCAAATCCACTACCCTCTCGTCTTCATTTTGTCAAATATACAATATTGGCCACGAAGAGCTTACTGAGTTGTGACACTGCATTTACAGTTTCTACTGGCAAGAGTGAAAAAAAAGCTTTGGAATATTTGTAGCACCTGAATAGCACCGAGAGAATTAAAAAAAAATGTTAGAATTAACACCAAAGTCTGCCAGAGGATAGCATTTACCTTCAAAATCTGTCCGTCTGGATATCGATGTAGGATTTCTTTCAGGTAGTCAATGAAGGGAGGTGCAGTGGCTCCGAAGGAAGACCTAAACCGAGCAGCGGGATTAAAAAGAGAGAAATAAAGAGCTCAAATTTACATCAAAACATATTGTTTAAATTATGTTCGTCAGTCAGACAGGCTTCTTCTCAATGTAATGTTTTTGATTTTGTCAAGTGCAGGCTTTATGATCAGGCCCTAGAAAGAAAAAAAAGTAAAATATTGCAGCTAATTTAATAAAAAAATCATAATTGTATATATCTAATCCTAAAAAAACATATATGTGTAGGATACTTCTTCACTTTACAAAAAAAACATAGAAAAACATTTAGATGGAGTCATTAGAATAACTAGTTTACATTCGCTCAAAAGTACCATCCTCCGACCTGAACCTCAATAAGATGAGGCCTGTTACAGTGAAAATGAGCAGAATGAGTTTTGCTCATCGTTTGTGAACTGTCCATGACTCATCAGGTAAAGCCAGTATGTTCAAGTTGGTCACAGTGCTGATAGCGGAGAGCAATTGCTAAAGGTGTGACCTTTTGTAATATTTCAGAAATGCGGCTAGAGATGCAACTAACCGAGTTTTCTTCTTCTTCTGTTTGTGACTCATCCTTCCAGATTTGGCTTCAACTGTAAAAAAAAAAGAGAAAAAAAGGTTTACGTGAAAAAAGAATACTATTTGTATCCAATGATATTAACAACAGAGAATTACCCATTTAGACTTTTAGCTGCAAGTTCGACATCGCTTCACTTGAAATTGCACAATATGTTCATGAATCTTGTTTTAGCAACGTAACACCAGCAGTAAGTACATGCTGAATTTTGATACGGTTTTCATCAGGAAGGATTGTTGTAAGTATAAGTCAAATTTTAGATCTCTTGGATTTACCCTGTAAATGTGTTCAACACCAAATTTTCACATTTAATGCCAAATAGCCAACTTCCTGTTGGGTTAAGAGTATGAGTGTCATAACATTTTTTTGTGTGTGTCCTGACGTGCTTCATATCTCTACCAATCTCAAGGATCTTATCAGAAAGTTTGAGGACATGGTATGTGAAAATATAATTCCTCAAACCTCCTCTTACCAATAGGTGGCGCCATGACTGAATAGACGAGTATATGGATGTATTTGGGGCGGCACTGTGATGACACACCTGACGTTTCAGGCAGACAGCAGCATGTAGAGCAGAGTTTCACATCACTTCATGTTTCATGGAGAACCATCAGATATTCATTGGAGCACAATGGCCACGTCTTTTCAGATTATAGTTATATTTTAATATATTTTCTGTTGTATGTACTGGCCTGATTTCAGGTCTCTGGGATTTAACCCCGAGGAGGATTGTGTTTCAAGCATAACGCAAAATGGTGGACTTCCTGTTGGGTTTAGAGTATCGGTGTCAAGGACATATTTTTGCGGCTCGGCACGCTGCATATGCCTACCAAATTTCTTAGACATAGGTGAAACGTGTTGCCCGTTTTAGACGTTACAAATGTGAAAACAATTTAGGAGGCACTATGGAGCCAGATCACAGAAAAGCCAACATGCACATCAAATTATTCATATAACATTTCCATACAATTCAAAGTGCATTACAGCAAGATTGATGCATTAGTAACAAAGAGGGACAAGAACACAGGCGATAAAAGACAAGCAGAGGAGAGAAAAAGGTGTAATAACATCATGATTATAAGACGTTAAGATGGCCAAAGAAGGTTATCAGATAAAGTAAACTTGAAAGCACGTGTTACAGATAAAATGTCACTATGTTAAAAGGTAAAAATGTTGATCAAAATATTATTAATGTGCATTACTGTTCTCTTGTGAGCAATATATATTATTCAGTTCTTCTATGCAATAACATATTTCCAATCTCTCCCAACATTGTCATGTAAGTATGGAAGATAATTTCATAGTTATCTTATTTATACTGTATACCATTGTTACTGTAATTGTCGTTCATACTTATACTTGTCCGGATTATTTTCCTTTGTTACTCTTTATTACCGTCCAAATATCCCCACTGTGGGACAATTAAGCTTATCTTAAACATAAAATATTGAAATGAAATATCAATATGAAAAAGAAATGTAAAACTGATCATAAAAACAGATAAAACTGAAATTCAGACATAGTTAGAAAAGAAAATATAAAATATGTCAGTGAAATTTTAAGACAGAAATACAATAAAACTAAGCAAAAGGGCAGCGTTTTAGCTTCACTTATGAATGTTTCAATACGTGTGGTTGTCTTCAGATCGTCAGTTGTGTATGACTAACAGAGCCGTGGATGAGAATCTAGGAGGTCTGAGCATTTGCTCATCTGTGTGATCTGACCTGTTTGTCTCTTCCTGTTTTTCTTTAGTTTTTTTTTTAAAGTCTTGTCTGCCTTTCCGTTCAATTGTTCTTCCTGTTGTGTGACGCTGCTTTGTCGTCACACAATATGCTATTGTATGGGTATAATCATCAGGGCCGCCCCTGGCCAAGTGGGGGCCCTAAGCAGGATTTTATTTTGGGGCCCCCCTTCCAATAACATAATAATAATAATGATAATAATAATAATAATAATAATAACAATAATAATAATAACAATAACAATAATAAATTACAATTACTAACGAATCAAATGAACAGCCTTTATCAACAGTGGAACAAGAACTTTACAGATGCACACGTTTGAAAAAACTTTGTGGCATAAACAGTTTTTTCTTTTTTATTTCAACAACATCCCACCTTCAAGTGAAGCACGAGCCTCTTCTTATTTGGACTTTCTCTTTCTTTTGCTAGCTCCCGAATCGTATTGACGAATCTCCCGCCTCGAGCACTGTGTGGGCATTAAGGGTATCGCCCTTGACTGGTTTCGGTCATACCTAACCGACAGAAGTTTCTGTGTAAAACTCGACAACTTTGTGTCCTCAACAGCTCCTCTTCCATATGGGGTCCCTCAGGGCTCAATCCTTGGCCCTCTTCTATTCGCACTGTATCTACTCCCCCTTGGTTCTGTTTTTAGAAAACACAGGGTCTCATTTCATTTGTATGCCGATGATTGCCAGGTCTATTTTCCTTTGGCACAAAACCATTCCCACTCTGTCTAGCCACTCCTAGACTGTCTTAACGATATTAAAGCCTGGCTCTCCTCTAATTTTCTCAGTCTTAATGAAAGCAAGACCGAAGTGATGATATTCCGACCAAGTTGCTGTACTCCCCCCAACATTGACCTTGGCTCTTTGTCACTAAATCTCAAGGATTGTGTCACCAACCTGGGGGTCAAGTTCGACCCTGATTTTAAATTTGAGAAGCAGATCTGTTCTGAAGTGCAAAAAAGTTTTTATCAACTACGCCAAATTGCCAAATTGAGGCCTATTTTATCAAGGCCTGACCTGGAGAAACTAATCCATGCTTTCATCACCACTCGCCTGGACTACTGCAACTCCCTGTATATAGGCATTAGCCAGGCCTCCCTTTCTCGACTGCAGCTTGTGCAGAACTCTGCTGCGCGTCTGCTAACACAGACTCCTAGGCGTGAGCACATCTCCCCCATCCTGGCCTCCCTCCATTGGCTCCCTGTGCACCACAGAATTCATTTTAAGCTTTTGTTATTTGTTTTTAAATGTTTTAACAATCTGGCCCCCCATTATCTGTCAGACCTGCTTCAACCTTACTGCCCACCAAGATCCCTGAGATCAGCCGATCAGCTGCTGCTGACAGTCCCTAAGACTAGGCTGAAGCTCAGAGGAGACAGATCATTTGCCGCCGCTGCTCCGAAACTCTGTAATGAGCTGCCTATCAACATCAGGCAGGCTTCCTCGCTCCCTGTTTTCAAATCCCTTTTAAAAACCCACTTTTATTCTTTGGCTTTTAGTACACCCTGATTTTTTTTTTCATCTTGTTTTGATATCATATAACTTGTAGTAAGCTTGTTTGTTTGTTTGTTTTACATGTTTTCTATGTTTTATGCCTTGTCTCTTCTGTGCTTTTGAATTAACTTTTGAATTATTTTATTTATTTTATTTGATGTTTTCGATGTACAGCACTTTGGTTACCTTTTGTTTTTTTTTAAATGTGCTTTATAAATAAAGCTTGATTGATTGATTGATTGACGTTTGGAAGCTCTCTCTCTCTCTCTCTCTATCTCTCTCTCTCTCTCTCCCCAACTGCCTGCCGGCCCCTCTGACCGCTGATTGGTCAGATGGGCCAATGGGTCAATGATTGCGCAATGATTGAAAGCGCTTCTCTCTCTCTCTCTCTCTCTCTCTCTCTCTCTCTCTCTCTCTCTCTCTCTCTCTCTCTCTCTCTCTCTCTCTCTCCTGCCTCGGGCTGACTTGGTGGCGGTGCTCTACGCCGCCTCTCGGCAAAATGCACGCGCATCCTTTGCGCATTTGCAGAGAATGATGATACTTTATTGATCCTGAGGGAAATTCAATTCACTTGCGCAAAATGGGGCCCCCCATGGATCGCGGGGCCCTACGCACAGCGCGTGTTCTGCGTGTGGGGAGGGGCGGGCCTGATAATCATAGTTTCCTAGCTGCATTGCTGTTAGATGTGGTTTATTATTTAAGGCCCAAGTTTGCTGCAAGAAGGGCATATTAGACCGAATGAGACTGGATCAAACTCTACAATTAAGGAATATAGTAGGTTTAAAATGAATAGTAAAGTGGTAAAACTGAATAAAAGCAACAATGATAACAAGACCCAGTCAACTTCCTCTGGAAGCCATTTGTGATTAATCAACCTCACTGGCTTTTATCTCTTGTGAATAAACCATCAAAAACATCGCAATGAATGCACCTAGCAACTATACACCCATCCTAAACTGAGCATAAGGGCCAATATATCTCCACTTCATTCCCTATAATTTTAAGCATATAATCTTTTGATCCTTCTATTTTTAACTGCATTTCATTAGTCAAATTTTCTACATACTTTAGTTTTGATATAGCAGCCAAAACCACTTCAACTTTTCAATATGAAATGCAAATTAAAATGTGCTCAAAGAAATAAACTGAAGCTGAAGAAAATGTTAACGGAGACCTACATCAAAAAGAGTCAGTTCATTCATGAAGGCTTGGTCATTTAAAAGTCTCAGGAAGTAAAGAGATGAATTGTCCTACCTCGATCATGGTGTGACGCTCTGCTCTCAAAAAATACAGTGCCGGGCGTTTAAATACCGGCCCAGCGCGCTGTTTCTGTGGAAACAAAACTTAAGGAAACCATTGAAACGCATAAAATGTTGACGTCCGGCGCGTTTAATCAGAAACGAAACTTAAACTATCCAGGAAACGAAATCCAACCTAGTACACTGCTGTCAAGCCAGCCGCCACTCGTTTCTGTTTGGGGAAGTGAGCCGCGCCGAGAGTCTTTATGGTCGCTCGTATTGTGAATTTTACGGTGATGTGTCTGAGCAGAGTTTATCGAATATGGACTGATGAGAAACTCGTGTCTTAACCAGCCTGTGTAGATACTTGGGAGACGTGATTCAACACGGATCTGGAATCTGGACGTTTTTGAGCTTAAATATAGGTGTTTTTTTTTTTGTTTGTTTTTTTAAATATGTGATTATTAAAAACGACCGTTAAAACTTCATAGAAAGAGCTGCGCCTTCATCAGCGTATATACTTATTGGCCAATAGGTCACATGACCTAGTAGATATTGAGCAAAAATACCGTCGTTTTATTTCTTTTTTTTTTAATGGAAATATGAATATAGACCATTAAACACTGATTAAGCACAGATTTGTAGCACCCCCCCCCCCCCCCCCCCCCCCGGCTCCTGTACCCTCGGAGTGTGTTGCTCGCAGTTGCTCCGCCGCTCGCTAGGTGACGCTGCAGCTCCTTTCATTCGCTGAACCGGACAAGAAGATGCAGGAAAAACCGCAGGCGATAAACTGCAGCCCCGCAGGTTGTCATTTCATGCTTATCTTATGACGTTTCCTGGATTTCGTACGACGTTTATTCCAGCGCGCGCTCCTCCATGAGGAAGGAAATCTGCGGTATGTGGTCTTTGTTCGCGTCCGGCCGCTCCGCATTGTCTGCGGCCTACAGAGCAGTGGCGAGCTGCTAAACGCTAGTGTAATTGAGGTTTCCAGATGAGGATGTAGACGATAAACCCCCACGTTTGGCCCGAAACCTGTAATCGGATGAGAACTCGTGCGATCGGGCGCTACGACCCAGACGACGCAGCCCTTTCTCGTGATGGAGATTATGTGTTCGTGAAAATGATCTGTGCGTGTGTTTACTGTCTCCCTTTCAGATGTTCCCCTCGTTAATCCAGCCCTGAAGAGCTGTGGTTGTCGATGGCACCATGCTGGACACCAGCAGTGATAGGGAGCGGTCTGCTGGGCTCTGCGCAGACTGTGGGTGCAGTTTCAACGCCGCAGAGTCCGACTCTGACTCCGATGACAATCTTCCCAACCAGCATCAAGTGAAGACAGACACTCCCTCAAAGTGTCCAGCCTGCCAGGCCGGCGGCAGCGGCGGCCCCCCGAATGGTCGGCGGCCGCCGCGTCGCATGCGCCTGGACCCTCACAGCTGCAGCCTGTGCTCCAAGACCTTCATCTCCTCCGCCCACCTCACCCTTCACCTGGCCTCCCACAGCAAGGAGAGGAAATTCCGATGTGGCGTCTGTGGAAAGTACTTCCATCAGTCCTCCCACCTGATGGCGCACAAGATCATCCACAGCGGCGACAGGCCGTTCAAGTGCCCGGATTGTGGCAAGACCTTCGGCCGCGCCTCCCACCTGAAGACCCACCGCCGGCTCCACACGGGCGAGAAGCCCTTCAAGTGCACCTACTGCGACAAGTCCTTCACCCAGAAAGCCGGGCTTCTGGCGCACGTCCGTCTGCACACCGGGGAGCGGCCGTACAAGTGTGAGCAGTGCGGGGCAGGTTTTCGCTCTTTGGCTCTCCTGCTCTCGCACAAGGCTCAGGAGGCGTCCGGACAGGGCAAACCGGCCTCCACGCCGCCGCCCAGCCACCAGCCTCAGAAGAGCCAGAGCAGCACGGAGGATCTCAAGTGCGGCGTGTGCTGCCGCACCTTTGTGCGGTCCTCGTACATCAGGCTGCACATACGCCTCAACAAAGGCCAGCGACCTTATCACTGCAAAGTGTGCAACAAGACCTTCGTCAAGCTGGACACGTTCGTGAACCACTGCGACAAACACCTGAGGCAGAAGAAGGACAAAAGCAAAGACGTGAAAGACAAAGTTGTGAAACCCCCCCTGTTCGTCCCGCTCTCCAGACCCCCTTCTCCCGAGTCCTCACCCGCTCAGCCTCTGTCCTCGGAGGTCACCACACGCTCCAGGGCGAAAGCGAAGACTAAAACTGAACCGTGACCAAGACGAGACTGGTCCTTAACGTGTTCATAACAAGTGTGCCGGAGCGAAGCGGTTCTGCCGCAGCGCACGCTAAACAGGACAGGAGCACCATCATACCAAGAAAATGGCACTATCACAACTGGCGAGTCAAATGTTTACATACGAGAAAGAAAAAGAAAAAAGGACACCAAGCACATTAGCATTTACTCCAAACATCCTATTTAAATTAAAGAAGTTTACTTATTGTTGACTTATTTATTATGACAGGAAAGGGACATTTTTGTACAATGCAGTGGTTTCAGTGTTTCACCACAATGAATGATTCATGTTTGAAACATGAAGTCATATTGTTCACTATATATCTCTGTCAAAACAATGCAGTGACATGCATCAATGTACTTATAAGGCTGTAATGGTTTTTTTTGTTTTTTTTAAAATAAAACAATAGCATGTACCAATGAGAGACGACTGTTATGGCGTACTCGAGTGAATGAATATGCACAATGAGATATAAAATAAACATTGAAACATTGTGTGGGGGCTCAAACATTTTCCTCACTCAAACTTTTGTGCAGTGGCGTCGAAACGAGAGTGTGTGGGGGGTTGACCATTTTTAACTGACCCCCCAGGAACTTATCAAGCATTATTTACCTACACCCTGCTAAAAGCTTTAAATAACGTCCTTGGGCTGTTTCATACATCCAGTTCCTGTGTGGATGTGTATCGTGTTAGTACTGTATTCAACTCGCACTGCGAGCTGTAGAGCGACATACTCTTCTTCCTCTAGTGATGGCCTTGGCCAATTGGACATTTTGTATGTATGTGTGTGTGGCCCTCAGTGAAAACTTTGGGTACCGATGACTTGAAAGTGTCTGCAAAAACACAGTTCATATCAGTTTTGATCCCAGTGTGCTGCTCCACGGTCCATCCCCGCCAATCTGCTTGGTTCACGTCGTGCTGGATCGGCCGGCTCCTGCCGTCCCAGCAGTGTTCACCACAACACGGGTCACGTCTGATTTCAGGTGAGCAGCAGCTGAACAGAAGATGCTCGTCTTGATCTCACCCCCCAACAAAAGTATCTTGTCACCTCCACATGGGGAAAGTCTTAGTTCCAACCTGAAGACAGAGGAAATAAAAGTTTTCTCATGATCCGAGGTCAAACTAGGACATTTAAGAAGGATCACGTTTGTGGATATTAGAACTCGTAAACATGAATATAATCTCAATGCACTAAAAGGAGTCAAACAATCCCGTCAGTTCAGATGCTTGCCTGGTAGTCGTCGGTGTCCTCCATGCTGCTCTTGATGTTCCAGTGCAGGGTCACGGTCATGTGGCGTCTCCAGGTGGGATTCCTGCGCAGGGCGATGCTTCCACTGATGGCGTCTCCGGCGTGGACACCGACTGGCTGGTCGAGCATGAACAGCGTCTGCTTCCAGTGCGTTGGCCTGGTGAGGAAGGTTTCTGATCAATAACTACATGTACCACGTGTCTAATTATCAGTATTGATGACAGATTATTATTATTTATTTTTTTTTTCTACTCAGAGTTTGGTCCAGTGTCCAACTCCAGCGTCGCACCGCCAGCCTCCAGGCTCTCGAAGTGAACCGTAAACCAGGCGGTGAATCCGTGGAACACTCCAGACCTTTCCACGCCGAAACTGAACTCACTCCTCATTTCCTGAGAAATGGAACTGATGTGTTCGTCATAAAGAACAACCGCCCACGGCTTATCAAATAACGAAACTCACACAGTACCTCAAGGTCTCTCACTTGCAGTGTGTACATGTCCATGCGGATGACATCTCGGGGAGCGGCGAGGCAGT
Organism: Blennius ocellaris; assembly: GCF_963422515.1. Lineage (NCBI taxonomy): Eukaryota > Metazoa > Chordata > Actinopteri > Blenniiformes > Blenniidae > Blennius > Blennius ocellaris. Next base: position 14,089,625 of record NC_137655.1, on the reverse strand, counting down.
CGTTGGGCTCAATCAGGTGACTAAACTTGGGTTTGGCAAAGAACTCCTTCTGTGCCAATGGCCTGAGGCAAAGGAACATTATTAACACACACAAAAAAAAACTTGTTTATAGTAGTAGAAGTTCAACAATTGCAAGGATTTCCGACAGATTTGTACTTGTTAAAAGAAATGTGCTGCTTCAGAGGTTTCTGAGCTCTTGGCTGCCACGTCAAAGGCACATTTCTTTTCAGGGAGTCTTTTAACTATTTAAATAATGTCAGCAGATATAAATACGAATGTATAACCTTTTGCAGATCTTTAAGGAGACTTTTTTTTCTGTTTAGAAACAAGACATTTCTGTGATTTTGTTCCAAGATTTTAACAGATACACATGGCATCTAACGACACTCATTTCCCTTTTAATTTAAAAGGAACTAGTTCCTTTGAAAAGTGAAGCGCTGTTCTGTTTAATAGTTTAGGCTTCAATGCAGAACTTGTATGAAGGATTTTTGTTTGTGATATGCAACGTTGCTGTGTTGATACTTATTCAGGGATCAAAGGTGAAGGATCACAGATTTCTAAGAGATAAACATGATGTAGTTCTGAAATCAAAATGTAGATATAATTAAAGCTGAGAACTTTTGTGACAGGTGTTCATGGCTTTGTTAAGACTAGCAGCTAGTTGGAGGCAAGTAGGACTTCACATTAATTACCCATTTGGCTGCTGCATTTGTAGATTATTTTTTTTTTTTTGACTGTCATCTCAGCGATTGTGAAGAGTCGCAAATAAACCGATCACAGTCTGGCATCAACCCTCACCGCATTTGATCACACCCCAGGGTCTAACTGCACATCTCAGTTCAGGACCTGTACAACTTACTGGAAATAGGGTCGGGAGAAGAATAAATATAGAGGGCGACAGGACATTGTTCACTGTCAACAGGTGAGTAATGGCTCTTACTGAAGAGGGGTGAAGTCCAGGCCGTAGGGTCGCTCCCAGAAGGCCATTTTCTCTGAGTAATAGCTGTCGGCTTGACATGGTACAAGGCTGAGGGCCGCAGAGGAGGGCCACATCGTGCCGCCATCTCTGAGCCAGCGATCCCTGGCCAGCAGGACTGACTCCACCATGAACTCAAACTAGAAAAGGAGGAAGATCTTTTTGAGTTTTTTTTTTTTTTTTTTTTTTTTTTTTTTAAACGGTATATTCAAACCTGATCAAGACCGGATGTCAGATGGTGTAGAAAAGTGTCACTCTTACCAGAAGGCAGTTTCCCATCCACTCGGACACCAGCACGTCCACCTGCTCCGGCAGCTCGATCTCCTCAGCTCGCCCCTGCAGCACAGTGACCACCTCCTCACAGGCGTTCTGCTTCACCAGCTGTCTGGTGTAGTCAGCCATGGAGCTCGCCTCCACAGCATAGACCTGCAACACCAAGGAGAGACAATAAAACACCTTGCAACAGTCTCTTCATAAACTGGGGAAAGGCGTTCGCCCCATTGATTCAAATGGCCAATCCAGGAAACGGAACCGCGTAAAACATGGAGTTGTGCTTCTTCCCCAGCAGATGGCAGTGAAAGTACACTGATCAACACAGCAGTTCTTTTATTCAAAAATATATTTCATTTTTGAGCAGTTGTTTTTATGTTTTTCATTTGAAAACCAATTTGTTTTCCTTTATAGTAACATGCTTTCTGTGAAGAAGTGTAAAACTATATTACTATAAAATATGAAATATCAGGATTAAATATATTTTCTGCAATAGAAACAGCTAATTTCCCCCCAAAATAAACTAACCTCATGAGCTAGATACAGGAATACTAAAGGCTGCCCGTAGTTTTTGGATTATGGACATGTTGACATGATGTTGTAGGACCAAGTGTATAATTTGCTAAGGTTAAAGCAAGAGTCTGCAACCTTTATGAGCGAAAAGAGCAGTTTTTGTGACTTTCCAGCAAATCAAATTTCATTCCACTCCATACATTCAGAACCAGGGCAATAAACCAATAGGAAGACCCTGATAAGTAATGCCACAAGTCTCTGTGTGTAAAAGAGTAAGAATGAGAGCACTGTTTTTTTTAGGTGTTGACACATGAAATGTTATGTAAACAGGGCCTGCCAGTCTATATATATACATTCAAACCATCATAGTTATTTGTGCCAGAAACCTTACTGTTGAGGGTTTGGCCAGCTGAGCACAGAACAGGCTGATGATGCCGGTTCCACACCCGAGGTCCATCACCACCTTATTCCTCAGGGAGGCGCTGTTCTTGAGGACAACCTGCCTGTAGGTCTCAGTGCGGCTTCTGTCAGACAGCATCTCCAGGTGAAGCCGCTGGATCATAATGACACAGGCGAATGAAGCATAGTGCATGATGTGATTGGATGACACCCCACCCACCAAAAAAAAAAAAAAAAAAACAAGTACATGGGGAAGCAAATATTCAAAATAAAGCTATAACATGTGGCTGTATACTTTAAATTAAAAATACCAACTATAATAACATGATTTTAAAGGATCTGCTCATTCAGACGATTAGTGGCCATGAACACAACTCCTCATTTTGCACAGTGAGACTGATGAGACAACAAAAATGTAATATCATAGTAATTATATATGAACCCAACAAAAATTAAAACACACACAGGCTTGTGTTTTGTCAGATTTGGTTTCCAGAGTATATTAAACTCTCACAGATTCTTTAGTTTTTGCCTGAGGAACAGAGGTTTTTGCACAAATATCCTGCTGAGATGTTTTTTTTCCACGTTATCTAATATGCAAATGTTATTGATGCAAAATGCCAGGAATAATAAAAGACTTGTAAAAGCCACTCCAAACACAGTTTTATGAGTCGTTATGTTCAATTTGTATCCACTTTAAACTTTTTTGATTATCATTTTGCTTTTTCCCCCCAATCTTCCCTCTTTTATTCGATTATTTTGTTTCCAGTGGATTTGAGTAAATTCTTTTTTTTTTTTTTTTTGCAAATTGCTCCACACAGAACTAACCTGCATAACAAAGTAGGTCTTAAAAGTTTCTAACCAGTGTGCCATAGTTGTCGAAGTACTCTTCATCCTGCCATGGGTCCTGCAGAGAGATCTCCTCCTCTTCACCCTCCTCTTCCTCAGCAGCATCCCGGCGGAGGTAGCTGGCGGGTACATAGCCCACGACCCCCCGCAGCTCTGCCCACCACCACTCGGCAGAGGGCTTCGCGTGGACCAGCAGCCTGTCCCCCGTGCTGAACGCGAGCTACGGGAGAGAAGCGACGCAGTCACTCGGAGCTCTGGTTCGGTGTCATGCCGTCGGTGTCGGTGTCTGACCTGGTCGGTGCCGGTGCCGGTGCCGGTGCCTCCTCCTCCTCCTCCTCCGGGGAAGTCTGACCGGGCCACATACTCCTGAACCGATGCATCGTCCTCGTCCTCTTTCTCCGTGTCCATGTGTGAAGGCTGCGGTCCGTTTGTCCTCGCGGAAACACGGTACTTTGCAGTTTAATGACACTTGTGGGTGCACATGAAATTAACCGGAGACCTGAGTGTGTTTGTGGCACACACTTCCTGCTTGGACGTCACAAGACGTAACGGTGCGTTCAGGTACTGCCGGAAATTTAGAAACTCGAGAAGCAAATGAGAATCACTGATGCATGCGGTACATCAAGTTATTATTGCGTCTATAATTGTATTTTTTTCACGTCATTGATCATTATTACATTATTGCTTGTGTCTCGTACAAGTCTAATTGAGTTCGCAACTATTACCTCACAGATTTGATTATTGAAAAAATGTGCTTATTTAGGCATTTGCCGAACACGACATTATACAAATTGTATCATGATTTCCAGAGAAAAAATGGGAAAGACTCAGAAAGAGTGACACCGAGCAACAGTAGATCATTAAAATCTTGTTTAAAAAAAAAAAAGGTTTTTATCAAGACATACTTGTTATTGGGCCTAACCCTCACCTTCGTGTCAACTTATATCTCGGCCCTCTATAATTTTTCATTTGGCCCTTTTGGAAACTTATTTGCCCACCCCAGTGTACATGTCCTCTACACTTTGCGGGACAGAAGTCTGTCTGGTGGACCAGTTGTGGCTCAAGTGTCATATTTGACGGTCCTGAGCTACATGTCCGGGAGTAAATTGGTTTGCACCATCAAGGCATGTGATTACTTTTCTCTCCAGACTGTTTGAAACAGGGAGACAAATGGAGGATATTTTATGAGTTTGAGGCTACTTCAATAAATCAATTCTTCTTTTAGTGACCTGACTTCTCTTTTTCTTCTTCTTCATACAATGTCATTTCTCATAGAAATGTAATTCTTACAGAGCAGATAAATCCACAAAAGCTCAATACTATTTAGTTCCCACCTCAAAAAAAAGAGGACATCTGAATCTGTGCACAAAATCATCCAAGAGATTCAGAGCTGCCACTGTTGTAAAATAATCACACTACTGTTGAGCATTGATTTGTTATTTACATCACACGCTGTTTCACACATTTAAAAACAATTTGAATAGCATTCATGGCAATTAAATTATCATCAAGACCCATTTTTATTCATTTGGGTGGGTGGGTGGTTGTTGTCTTTCATTCCTTCATTCTTTCCCCGCTTTCCTAAAATAACTCAATGTTCATATAATGTGGACAAATACATTGTTTTCTTCCTGGAGGAGTCATTTTTATCTTGATACTTTGGTTATTTTATATCAATAAAAAGGGGGAAAAACACACTGCTTCCTATAAAAATACAAATTTATTTTTGTCCGTAAAACATGTATCACAAATGAACAAGCAAAATACTCAGTGTTTAAAAAGGAAACTGTCAGTGTATCATGTCTGCGTACAGCTTCAACAGTTCACATAGGAAATTCTTTAAAACCCTCCTTTCAGACCTTCACCAAAGATAACTGACATTTCACACATTTCACACGTCTCTTCGTTGATCAAGAGGGAGAGCAGGAGTGATTTCCCTTCAGAATGTTTCGTCCAGTTTCTTCAAATACTTTTCACACATCCTCAGAGCGTCGCCTCAGCCATCTTTGCTCTTGGACTTGAGAAAAGGCTTATGTAGCACGTCAAAGAGTCTTCTCGCCTGGAAGCACAAAAACCTGCCGTTGGAACCCAGCAAATGTTTCACGTAATCTTTTTACATTCACATGTATTTCCCTTACTTTTTGTGGTCCCAGGCCGGGACAGAGAACCAGGTCATCCTTTGAGGCACTGATGATTCCTTCTACAGACTATTACAAACAAAAAAACCCAAACCAAATTAAAAAAAATCCTTTATATATACAATGAATGGCAAATCCTTTGAGAACAGCATTAAATGGAGTGAGTGTTTGCCCGTTTGTGTGTGTAAATCAATAATTGAACAGCATCAATCTGAGCTTTAATACTTGCTGCATGGAGCAGCTAATGGACTGAAAATAGTCCTCAGTCGTGCTCACCGAGAAAGTGGAGAGCAAGGTAATGGCATCGGTTTTGTTTATGGACTTCACAGTGGTCAGGCAATCTGTGACCTAAAAGCAAACAGACAACATTAATCAGAATTACAAACCTACAAAGGCTTCAAAGCGCTACAACGGTTTTTCCCCAAATATTTATTACCAATCTGAGTATTCTCGTGAAATGATCTTAGCTAAAGCAGTAACAATGCTCAGTCTTTACAAAGCTTTGAAAATCCAGGATAAATGTGCGCGCATACATGTACATGCGCACACACAGACACACACACACCTTTGACAGATAGTTTTTTTCAACTTGCTCTTTCAGGAGATCGGCGGGTTTCTTTTCATATGACTTGTACGTTTCCAGGTAACGTCCAGCCTCTTCTGGACTGTCCATTGTAACAAGAAAGGAGAGAAACACACTGCGTTGAAACTAAATCACAAATTTTCACTCCGGCTCGGAATAAGTGAATAACAACAACATATAATAGGGTAGCTAACGATCGCAATCAAAAGTACCGGTATTCAGAAAATATCTTGTGTTTTTATTCTGATTCCACACACAGGTGGCGAGACCAGGGCTGTCATAAAAACAGGCCATTTAGAGCAGAGCTGTTCGTGGCTGCTGTTGATTTTACCTCCAAGCCAAGATGAGAGTGCAGTCGGCCATAATGCAAATACGAGCCAGCTCCTTTAATGCATGATGAGGATCTTTCTGCAGTAAAGAAACAACATCAGGGAAGAGTAATCACATCAATTCGGAGTTATTTCCACATTGTATTTTTTGTCAGCCACGAGTCAGTTTTTAAAAACCAACGCACTAAAAGTAGTCTTCAGCTGCACAGTTACCGCTCCAGTAACACTGTTTTAAAAATGAACAGGTCTGCATGAGAAGTTTACATTACAGCTCTGCTCTAACAACGTGTTGCTCTCCAAAGACTTTTCAGTTCTCTTAAATACAACCCTGCTGTGCATTTGAATTCTGTTCAGCACTTTACAATAAACAAGAGAGCAGTTGCAGGTTAGTGTCCCGATTCAAGGTTGTTTCTTTATCCAGTTTTGTTTTTAAATTTTTCTGCAATGGGTTTTGTGTTGTTAAGGGTGGTTTTTTGGGGGGTTTTTTTTGGTCAGTCATCAAATTCATAATTGTCATGAAGGAAAGATCCAAATTAAAAAGCTTTTCAACAGCACATTTTTGATCCCAGCCACAAAGTGAAGTTGGAAATTTGGATCAAATCTCCACAAGATTTTAATCATGTTCCCAGATATTAAAACAATTGATAACTCTGAAATATCCCATTTCTTACAAAAGCATGCATTATTAAATATGGAATTTAAGAAACAAATAGATACATAATTTGACCTTCCTGCACTGAAGCCCAATAAACGAAGCAGCAGTAGATTCTGACACACCCGGCATATTTGATGAGAATTCCTTCAGTTCTACATATTTATTAACTATCCAATCCATGTATAATTATCAATTCATTTTATTAACTCGAAAATACATTTTAAATGGTCAATGTAGGTATTATATATATATATGCACTCTAAATGTCAGCAACAAGAACATGGATGTGACAGAAAATATCCACTGAGTCAATTCAAGTCACCCAGATTGGTGTTTTGTGTTTTTTCGAAAGAGTTATACTCACCACGTCAACTTGGACCAGCAGCACTCGCAGGGTGAACGTGTTTCCCAGCTGCTTCAAGCGGTCATGGATGTAGTTTGGGTTCAAGTTGTGATACCTCAGGCTTTATGGCAGCAAAAAAGAAAATCCAAGAAAATGTAAATAAGGGAAATAGTTCATAGCGCCTCATTAATTATTAAATTTGATGACTTTTTCTCATCCAAATAATTTAATGACAATGACCTGTTGCTGTGTGGAAGTGTGCTCTTGTTCGTAGGAAAGAAAACACGTTTTGAAGGAAGTTTGCAAAGCTCTTAAACCCACCTGAGGAAGAGAGCACAAGTTGTCTGTCCCAGGACGTAGTCTGGCACAATGTCTCCAAACTCCCACGGTACGCTCCTCACAAACTTCAAGATGGGATTTCCCCGCTAAGTAAATACAAACAAATATGTGAGGTAGTGTTTCCCACTCTGTAGGCCTATTGTCATTCCTTTTTAAGCCTATCAATGTGCAACACAGGACTGGATGGCTTGTAAAACACACACAAGCTGAGACCAGAAAATAAGAAAGATGTTACAATTGACACAACCTTGTTGAGTCTCAGCTGAGAGGTTAAAGGGTTTACAGAAAAAAAATTTCAAATTACTTGAGGTCTGTCTACAATTTAAGTAACTCCTGAGACAATAATATATGAAGAGACATAATTGTTAAATAGTGTGACAAAATAAATCATATTTAATCATTTTTTCAGCAATTGTTCTGATTCTAAAAACTAAACTGAATAATAATAATAAACTGAATTCAACCCAACTCTCTAGCATTTAACCATATTTTAGCATATGGCCTGCCTGTTACAGCAAAGCAATCCACTTTACACAATCCACTTACATGCACTGTGAATTACACTGTGATACTTATGAGATAAGTTTGATGTCCTTGATAGAATAGAATAGAAACGCTTTATTAATCCCAGAGGGGAATTCCTTTAGGCATTGCTCCATACAGAATAGAACTGATACTCCCTATACTTGTTTTTGTTGACGCCATTTAACATGATCAGATATATCAGTTAATCAGTCATTTTTTTTACAATAATGGTCACATATAATTTTATCAGACACACAAAAAAAAAAATCAACTAGGAAACCTGATCTATGCTTTATGGGGGCTTTGACAAGATTTTTAAATTACTCATGCTGTCTCACCTAGGCCCACCATTTATAACTTTTATATTTGAGCCGAGTTCATAAACACACAGTATCTTAAACGTTCAGAATCTCACGATAACATGCTTTTGTACTGTGAGTGTAGAAGATGCACCTGTCGAGGACTGACTACGATGCTGCTCCCGGAGCCCACAGGTTTGGGGCCCAGGCCGAGGCTCGGGCTGGGGTCTGGCTTTCCACCGCTGCCCCCTGCTTTAGGATCGGTCCCAGGCAGAGACGCCTCTGCCCGGGGTTTGCAGTGACCAGGCCGAGCCTCGGATCCTGCAGCAAAGTCCTGGACCTCTCCACATCCTGCGGAGACAGTGGCCGGAGGGTCCTGCTGACTCTGCCCCGGAGCGGAGCTCCCCGTTCCCCCGGTCCGGAGCGGTTTGGGGGAGCCGTCTGTCTGCGGAGCTCCAGTCGCGCTGCTTTTACTCTGTACGACGTACTCCGCGTAGGACAGAAGCCGCTGTGGAGCAGAGTCCGGGCTGGAAGAGACTTGTCCTTTGAGTGAAGGCTGAAAGTGAGACTTTGGCTGGAACAGAAGCACAATAACGACTCAGCCCGAGGAAAGCGAGCACGAAGCTAAGCTAAGTGGTTGCTAACGTCACTGCTTGAGGATACTGACCGGTTTTCTCTCTTTTGTGAAGGCAGAATCATCCAGGTTGATGTTAAATCTCTTCATCATGTCTCACAACGGCTGAGGACTTTTCTAGTAAGCACATTTCCTTAACTTTACATAGAAACCCAAAATAATATCACAACAACAACAGACCGCGGCCATTAAACTTCCGGTGTGCGTGTGCGTGTGTTTAGTGCTGCTGAAATCAACACGGTGGTTGAATGACAGAACAATACTTTAGGATATTAAGTAATAATTAGTTTATTTAAAGACCGTGTATTATTTATGCTATTCTGAGTTTGACTGGTCTTTAAAATGTAAAGAATGCCGGCCTGTTTCTCAAATCCTGTGCTGCAGGCTATATTGTTTTTTTGTTTTTTTTAATCTTAACTTTATTGCATTGCAAGTTTAAAAGCGCCAGTGCATCGTTTGTTCATTATGCATTCAGTTTGTTTATGCGTATTTTGCTTTCTTCTTTTCAGCATCTTCGTCTGAGAATTAAAAAAAAATTATTCTATTGTATTCTTTTGTATTCTTTCATTGTAACTCTAACTGTAAGAAAAGACCTTAGGTAATAAATGTCTGCTGAAAACAAGTAGAGTGGTGTTTGATGTTTCCGGTAGACAACCCAGAGTTGTTTCCTTCGCGTGCTACGTAAAGATGCGGTTGCCTGGGAGACAGTGACGCTGCCATTCAAACCGTGCAGCATGGCATGCTGGGATACCTTTCTCCATCATGGCGGATCTGTTGCTCGGCTAACGACAGCGGTTAGCATATTCAGCGATTGTTCACACTGCGGTCATCTGGCGCGTTCCACACGGGGACCGGCGATCACAGAACGCACACTTGGTAATTATCTCCCACTGTGGCTTGTTCCCTTGAATTAGCAAGATATTTGCCCCGTCTACAGAAGAATTGTCCTGAATAGATTTAGCACGGCAGCTAGCTCGTTGACGAGCACGGAGCTAACAGTTAGCATCGATGTCCTGGCTGATGGCGGTGAATGGCCGCTGGCTGAGGCCGCGGCGTGGAGGCAGCACGTTTCAGTCACACAATGCATCCCAGCTCCATTTGGGGGTCATGGAATAAGTACTCTGCAAAAAATATATTAAAAAAATTCTTGTTTGTGTAATTCAAAGGTCACGTTCATTGTATTGATTTGTGAATGTCTGTGGTTGCCGCGCGGGCCTTCAGTAGTTACCTAACGTGGTAATGAACTCTCCGTTCTCATAAACTTTTGTTTCTTTTGCTGATATTATCCACACGGTATTTGGTACTTTTTGCTGTTGTGCAATATGGCAAAACGCAGCGCCGTCGGGTGTTTAGAACCACGTATCGAGCTGACCTAGGTATTTAATTTCTTAGATAAAATGTGTAACGTTTTGGCAGGCGTGTCTGTGATGGTTAGCTTTAGCATCAATTGAAGGAAACGTACAGCAGACGTATTGCTGGTGTTCGTTCAAGGTTTTTGTATCGATTCAGCAGTTTATATATTTAGAAAGTGAATGAAGGCTGCAAATGAACAGAGGTAACAGTGATTGGAGATTCACTGCCGATGTTTGTGTCCAGTTGTGCTTTTCACGTGTTTTGATTGTATATGGCAGAATTCGCAATGTGATTGTTGGGCGAAAACGTGTCGGTGTCTTATTTACTTTTCTCAATAAAAAATATACGTTGTCTATTTTCAACAAATTATCATTTCACAATTTTGAACGTAGAAATATATGGAACTGCGTGAAAAAGCTATTTATATACACCATTCATTGAATTTGAATCGGGTTGTTGCTGCTTTTTCTATATCACTTATGCCATCTGTACATAATAAAAGCATTGCTATATTTTAGTGCTGGCAGGTTTTTCCTTTTGGCAAGTTTTCCTTATATATTTTACTTTTGTAAAGTTTCGTAACTATTTATCTGTACATACTGTATTGCTCTGTGTGTACCCTATCCCTTCTTGTTTATCTTTTGGTTTTTAAAGTTTATCCTTTATCATTTACTTAACTGTAGGTTGGCGACCACCAAAATAAGCTTTTTATTGTACAGTGTAAATGTTTATCTATATATCTGACAATAGATATCTTTAATCTTTAAACTTTAGAAGGTATTTAACTATTGAATCCTTAAAGTAAAAATAAGCCGTCATAAGACACATGACAGATTAGTGTTTTTTTTTTTTATAAAAGTTTTTATTGAGTTTGTTCAATAACTATATATATATATATAATAAAGACAATAACAAGGCAAATGGTACACTGAGTACAAAAGTGTCTTCTTAACTTGGCAATCGGCAATCAAAAGACGCATTTTTGGTTCCCCTACCATTAAACATTTAGAGCTGCAAAACAAATTTAGATAACATGTTTAAACAGTGGAAGATATTTTCTGACGGTTACAGTGTGTAAGCTCCTCCTATCAAACAGGTTTATTCACATCATGGCAGTAAAAGTAGTTGAGCCTCAACAATGAGTAAAATTCTATATTTTGTTGTTGTTTTTTTACTACTCATAGTAAAAAAAAGTTCAGTGTGAATCATCTGCAGTGACTGGGCATTAAATCCATTTCAGTGGATGAAATATTTAAATGTTTTTAATCCATCCATTTTCTATACCACTTAATCCTGTGCAGGGTCGCAGGGCGCTGGAGCCCATCCCAGCTCACTATTTATTAAAAGATTATTTACTGTGATGCACAGTTGAAGCAAAGCTTTAGTTGTGTCATTTTTTTATGAAAGCTACAACGGGGCACAACAAAGAAGTTGAATTGAAAGATAAATTGTTTTTTGTCATTTTTCTAATTCTTTTGTAAGTTTTTTGCCGATATATTGTTTGATTTTTGAAGCTTGGAGGTTATAATTTCACAAATCATTGAGTGTTTGATTTAATTAAAGTGAATAAATTGCTGTGGTACAGTTCTTAATTGTTAATTATAAAAAAAAAATCTATCTGTATTTAACAATATTATCCATTTGGACAGGGTGGGAGATGTGGTTTGCCTTGCACGATGTGCAATGCACAGATGTACTCTATGGTTTGCCTTTTTATGTATATATATCTGGAGTTCATTACTTTGGTTTTGAAACCACCAGTTGGGTAAAGCGGTGTTGCAAAAAGTACAATCTCCAGAGAGCTCGTATCTTTTGGGTGAAACCTATTGGATGTGCTGCTGTCCAGGCAATTAAATTCAATGCATTGGGCATTTACATAATTTTGCCAGACTGATATTGAATCGATGGATGTGGATGACTGTTGAGGAACCGTGAACCAGAAACATACAGTTCACAGTTCTGGATAAAACATTTACTTTGTTTTACCGTTAATATTGGTAGATGTTATCAATATGTTGGCTCATTTTGCTACAATGTGGTTATGTTACTTTATGTTCTGCTCCATTACTTGTTACCAAAGTTACATTACTATGATTTCCTCTCTAGTGCCGAGTGAAGAAGCAACAAAAGAGAGACGTGAATAGAAGCTTTTTCCAACCAGTGCACTGACGCAATGGAGTGTGCAGTGGACCTTCCCTCAGGTAAATGGATGATAGTCTATAATTTGTTTTTATTTGATTGTCTTTCTGTATCATACAGGTTTAAAAAAAAAAAGAATGCTTCTTTGATCTGTTTAATTGTTCTTTTAAAGCTTGCACAAAAAAAATTCAAAAAAGAATGAGATTTGTATGACCAAAAGTTTCCGGGGTCCCTGTGTAGGTGAGGAAGATGCACCTGGGAAAGAGGACATGAACTCCAAGGAAGGGATTGAGCCACCCCACAAGAAAAACAAGAAGCACAGAAAACATAAAAGCAAAAAGAAGAAGAGAAAGAGGAAGGGCGAGAAGGAGAGCAGTTCAGAATCTGGCGCCGAGTCAGAAGCGGAGCCACCACCTCCACCAAGACCGGTCCGGACCACCAGAGCCAGGTCAGAAAACCTTTTATAAAACTGTTTTCTTAAAGATTATGTTAAAAGTTCCTTTACCAGAAAAAAGTCTGTAAAACATACTTCCCATAAATTGTATCATGTCTGCACAGATAATGAACCATTACATGACAGATACATTTGTCTGAATGTAATGACACATTTCATTAAAAAAGATATTGACAACAATTAAAATTGGTTCCTACATTTTTCATCTTTCCTCTGGATTCTGGTAGAGTAACGTTAATGAACCCTGCATGAAAAAAGCAACGGTAATAACTGAAATATTAGAAAGTTAAAGGTTTTTTGTTGTTACATCATATGGATGGATGTCTTGTGTAGACAGATTGTTTGTGTCTACAGGTGTTTTTGTCACCATATAATTGAGTGCAGTTAAACCAATGAAGTGGGAACTTTTGACTGTGCAGGCTAATTAAACTATATGCTATATAACAGTATCTGGGACGTTCAGGCTCAACTGACAAGATACTGTTACGTTTCTGTTGGAATTTGAGCATTTGATATGTAGTAAAAGAAAATAATTTTTGCACATTTTACTTTAATTTGAATTAATTCATATATTGTAGTGCCAGATTGGCGGCAGCTGCAAATGCTGGGGATCACCCTGAAAAGGAAGAGGGCAAAAAGGATGCAATCACAGGTAAAACACAACTACACACAACCTCATACACATATTGTCTGGGAATAGTTATTCAATCCTTTGTTACGACTTCATTTTCAAATAATGACTTCTTCTCTCAGATCGTGGTGACATTGAGGGAGACACAAAGTCGAAAAAACACAAAAAACATGCTGCCAAAAAGAAGAAGAAGAAGAAAAAGAAAGATGAAAAGAAGTCTCCATCTCGATCTCCATCTGAAAGCAGCTCTGCTTCAGGTTCTGAGTCTGAAGGTGAAGGGGGTAAAGGAGTAACTGAAGATAAATGCCCTTCAGCTGTAACATCGGACCTCCAAGTAGTCGTCACAAGACTGGCTCCAAAAAGTAAACAAGAGGAGAAATTAGCCCCCATTCTCCCAGAAAACCCGGAAGTGTTTTCTGTAAAGAAAGAGGAGATAACAGATATGGATGCCTCTCTGACTGGAGGGAAGACGAGTAACAGCAATGAATCGGATGAGAATAAAAAGTCGCCCTTTCCAGTCAAGGAAGAGATAACGCATACAACTACAGTTGAGGTGAAGCCAGAGGACAGCCATGGGGATGGTGCTTTTAGTCACGCTCAGGAATTGCCTGACATCATCCCAAAACAAGAAGGCACTACCCCAAGGGATGATCCTGGTCTCAAAGATCAGGTCAGTTCAGGCCAGAAGTCCAAGATAAAAGATAGAGAGTCCTCTTTATCTCCTTCCCCTTCTAGGGGCCTAGACATAAAGAGATCTGGGTCAGGTCCAAGTCGATCACCATCACCTAGTCCCAGCAGGCAGTCTAGCAGTGAGCCCATAAAAGTAGTGAAAGAACGATCAAGGTCGACCTCCAAAGGAAAACAGACTTCAGCTGACCTCAAACGTCGACCAGAGTCCCGCTCCAAGTCCCGCTCCAAGTCCCCAAAGTCAAGGCGAAAGTCACTTTCTCCATTGTACAAGTCTCCCAAGAAAGTCTCCCGTCGATCCCGATCTGCATCTCGTTCCTTATCACCCAAGAAGAAGCTGTCAAAGTCTCCTAAGAAATCAAAGTCTCCTCTAAGACGGAGGAGTTCTCTTTCTCCTAAGAGAAAAGCGTCCCCAAAACGTGGTGCACGTAGATCGCGCTCACTGTCTCGATCTCCAAGAAGAAGTCGAAGGTCAGAATCCCGATCACGGGGAGGCACGAGACGCTCAAGAACGCGTTCCCCTAGAAGAAGCGGTGCAACCAGTCGCCGTTCTCGCTCTCGATCTAGGCGTCCCATTCGTCGTTCCAGATCGCGATCACCGGGAAGACGAGCTGGAGGCAGACGCTCCAAGAGTCGATCTGTGTCTCGCCGCAGGAGGTCACCGCCTCCCAGATCCCGTCGGTCACGTTCCCGATCTCTTCGCAGGAGCAGGCGAAGTCGGTCACGTTCACCTGTAACGCACAAGCGTAGCCGTCGCTCCAGAACCAGAAGTCCCCGGAGAAGGACCAAATCCAGAACCCCTCCCCCCCGAAGGCGATCAAGAACACGGTCGCCTGTCAGAAGGCGTACTCGGTCACCTGTAAGACGAAATCGATCTCCACCAAGATCGAGCAAACGTTCAAAGTCACGTTCTTTAACTCGGAGACATCGTACAAAGTCACGATCGCCACGTGCTAGCCGAAAGAAGTCTAAATCTCCAAGGAAGAGTGGAAGAAGATCAAAGTCTAAATCAGTCTCTCCAGAGGTTGTCAGGTCTAAATCCATGTCTGTATCAAGTGACAAGTCTCAAAGCGCATCTCCTGCCAGATCTATATCGCCCCCTGTGGTGGAAGAAAAGATGCCTTCCCCCCCAAAGGTAGAGCAGGCAGCTGAAGAAAATATAAAACCATCAGCCCCAATAGGTAAGATCTGTTTTTGACTTTTTTTAAATAGTTTGAAATAGTTTTTCCAATATTAACTTTGTTTCCTAAATGTCAGTTTTGACCGTTTTGCCCACCCATCACTAGATTCCTTTGACTTATATCATGTGTGTTGGCTTGCAGGTGCGTGGAGACCTCTTGTATCAGTTCCTATTTCATGTCCAGTCGAAAGCTCGTCAGAAAAGTTGGAGGAACAGCTTGAAGCCAACCATGGTGACGACCAGATGGAACAGACTAGCTCCTGCAATGAAAGAGTTGCTTCCAGATCCAGATCTGTTTCTCCTGTGCCTGGCCCTGGTCCAGAAAAATCTGAATGTTCTGAAGGCTCGGGTGAAGTACCAGCAGAAGAGGAAGAAGCAGCAGAAGAGGAAGAACCAGCAGAAGAAAAGGCAGCAGCAGAAGAAGAAAAGGCAGCAGCAGAAGAAGAAGAAAAGGCGGCAGCAGCAGAAGAAGAAGAAGAAGAAAAAGCAGCAGAAGACGAAGAAGAAGAAAAAGCAGCAGAAGAAGAAGAAAAAGCAGCAGAAGAAGAAGAAGAAAAAGCAGCAGAACAAGAAGTAGAACAAGAAGCAGAACAAGGAGAACCAGAAGAACAAGAAGAAGAAGCAGAACAAGAAGAACCTCCCGTCAATATTCCTTCTAAGAGCCGTAAAAGCTCCTCGCGTTCAGCTTCCCCAGAAGTACTCCAGAAGCAGCTCTCTAAGTCACGCTCGCCTACAGATCGCAAAAAGCTCTCACGTTCAACTTCTTCGCCTCGGCATTCAGCATCGAAGGCTACGATAAAAAGAAAGCAATCAAGGTGAGTGATCGTGTGTGTGTATTAATCTTTGTAAATCTGTGTAATGTCTTATTAGATAAATAATCAACTTGAATTAAAAAAAAATCCTGGAAACAGTTTAAAAATCTAAACCTAGACTCGTCAAAATAGCCACCTTAGGAAGATATAACAGCTGAACAAACTCCTGGTTTTCTTTCTGCAATGGAAATCACACTGCCATAGTGTGTAAAGATTTAGTGCAGACAGAGTGGGGTGTAAGTAATCAGAGAGGTTAGAAAACCTGTTGGAATTAGCAAGATGAACTTCTTAGGCTTGATCAACCTCCATTGCTTCAGAACAGCTTTAAGTTACTAACCCATTTCTTGTTCCCTTCAAGAAGGTTCAGCATTTTTGTGAAATTTATGTAAATTTAACATTTTGTGTAACCTTTGTCATTGCATTAAATACCTGGGAAAATTGGGGTGTTTTAAAACCTTTGGTGTGTGTGTCACTGTCGTCACATATTAGATCGTGTAACCATTTTTTGGCTCTGTTCACAGGTCTAAGTCTCCTGTTAGGAAAAGGGAATCAATCTCCCCATCAGAAAAGAAGAAGAGACGTTCCAAATCGCGGAGTCCTGGTCGACGTCGAAGATCAAGGTCTCGTTCTGCTGCGCGACGCAAACGTTCACGTTCCAAGTCACGGACCAAAGCCCGCAGATCTAAGTCCCGCTCGCCGACACGCAAGCGTCGATCACGGTCACAGAAAGCCCGGAGGAGGTCCAAGTCAACCGACAGGAGTAAAAGATCCAAGAGCCGCTCCACGGGCAGGAGGAAAAGATCGAGATCAGGAGAGAGAAGCCGGCGTACAAGGTCTCGCTCATCTGACCGTCGGCGAAGATCTCGGTCGAGGGGGCGAGGGAGGCGGCCGGTATTTCGCAGTCGATCATTTGACAGACGGGACCGGTGGAAGAGGGAACCAAGTCACTCTCCAGTTCTCATCCTCCGCAAACAGCGACGGTCGGGGTCCCGAACACGGCGCAGCACCAGCAAGACTCCGCCACGCCTCACTGAACTCGGTAAAACTCAATGCCATACTACTTCATACTACTTTTATACTTGATCTTGGCTCATTTGCTTCCTCATCTCCCCTCTGTTTTTTTTTTTAACATTCTTTGTTTCCCTGTCACCCTTTCCTCAGATAAGGACCAGTTACTCGAGATAGCCAAGGCTAATGCGGCGGCAATGTGCGCTAAAGCTGGGGTCCCTATACCCGAGAGTCTCCGGCCAAAAGCTATCCTCCAGCTTCCTCTGCCCACTCCATCTCCTACTCCTCTCTCCTTGCCTTTACCCTTACCTCTTCCAATGGGCATGGGGATGCCCAACATGCCGAATATGCCCAACATAGGTCCAATGGGGCTGCCCACCATTCCAGGAATGCCCATGTCAAATATCACCATGAGTGCTGCAATGGCAAGTATGACAGCAGCCACCATGACGGCTGCCTTGACCAACATGGGTGCCCTGGCGGCCATGCCACCTCTTGCCCCACTTCCGACTATAACAAACAAGCCTCCCCCGTGCCTGGCCCCCCCAACGCCAACTCTTAATCTGGACCACATTGAGGAGGCAAAGAGGAAGGTCACTCAGCAGGCCAACATACACACCATCAAGGAGCTTACTGAGGTAACTGTTAACTGGTTATTGGTGGGATATATATATATATATATGTGTCTGTGTGTGTTGTGTTATATTGAGGACTGTTTGGGCATTTTGTCAAAGTAACTAATGTTAACCCCACTTGTTCTTGTAGAAATGCAAGATGATTGCGAATAGCAAGGAGGAGATGGCCATTGCTAAACCTCATGTCTCTGATGATGAAAGTTAAAACCGCCAAGCCCTCACGGTAAGAACGACCAACCGTGGTTCCTCATTTTCTGTTGAATGCCACTTTGTGTCCATATTCGTGTCCATACATTTTAATCAACAGTGTTTAAAAAAAATTGTCCTTTATTTGTATTACTTTAGCTGAACTAAACAATTTCTGTCACTGTCCAGCCTATTTAACCAACGTTTACATTCTGCACAGTTGATTAATTATCCTTTATAAAAGTATAAATTGTACACATTTTAAAACAACCTAATGGGGGGGGGGGGGAAGGATCTTTGTTCATGTGAACTCTGTTTCGGTTGACATCAAACTAAGACAATAAAATAGTTTTAGTAAAAGATAGTGTTTAGATGTGAACTCCAGAAAATGTTTGTAAAAATGTTGGCATTTCTGCTTTTTGTCTGCACACACAGATGCTCTCCTAAACAGGACTGAAGGAAAATATAAAAGACCCTTTGGAGGAGGTTTCACCTTCCCTCACTTTCCTCTGAGCACCATAGTTATCACAGCTTCAATGTAGGAGCACCGGCACCAACCACGGCCCCCAACTCTGCTCTCCACTTTGTTCCGTTTGAAAGGTGGACTTTCACCCGTGATACCACTGCGACGACTGGACACACGGATGCGTGTGCAGTTTATGACTGTACAGTGAGTGTGTGTTTTTGTTTGTGTGCGTGTATGTATATAGTGACTTTTCATCACCAATCCCTCGGTGTCACTGCTTATTCCAGCAGTCACTGTCATAAAGACTGAAGAGAAAACAAACCAAACTAACTAGTGGCGCAAGTATTTTTTTTTGTAAAAGTTCTTTCGGTTTCTCTGAATTTGTTCTACCTTTAAGCTTTCCTAATGATTGTGTTAAATGACGACTGCTTCATTGTTCTGCTGTATTGCCTTCGGTTATCTGTAGGCCCTGGATTGATAATCACATAACACAGACGGACTTAGAAATGGTAGGCCCTGACTCTGGTTCTGCCAGAACGGTTGTTAGTCTGGCAGCCAAGTTAGTTTTTTTTTTCCAGGAGGGACGAGGGAGAAAAACATGATGTAAATGGTTGTGCTGCTTCGTGTATTGGCATCCACAACATTTGTTTACTCTCTGAAGTAATGTTTGTTTTACCACTTCTGGGGCTATTCGTGTCTACTAGCATTACTGGTGCTGGTCAACTGTGCGTCACCGAGTGGAGACCTGGCTCGCATTGTTTTGGGAGTGGAGATTCAACTGTAACCGGAAAAATGTTAGCAGGGCGCGTTACAACCTTTTTATAACAGCGAATGGATTCACCCCACTGTCACCGTCTTCTGCAGCACGAGGTGTTCACTCCCAGCAGCATGACTCCCGACGAGGGCCTCTGGACTTGACATACTTTAGCAGAAACCTATTCTCACATGTGATTTGTTTTTATGAGCTTGAATCTCTAGAGAAAGAGAGCTGCCATGCTGTGGATCCTGAAACAATGACTTTTTTTTTTTTTTAGTTTGTTTCCAGGGAGGGCACAGATTGTTGTATTGGCTTGGGAAAAAAAAAATAAAGAAGTCGAACATGTCTGATATCCATTTATAAACCTGAGCCTGTCAGCACAGCCCTGGGTGTGAGTTGTCTTGCTTTTCTTTTTAGGGTCAGGCTAATCTGTAACTATAACCATGACTTTCATTTGGGATTGTTGGTTTTTTTTCGTATTTCATCTTCCAGAGTTTCAGTGTGGCATTCATAACATCTATTGAGCATTTTATTTAAGGTGCACATGAATTTTGTGCTTGAGGCACCGAGACGATGCTCGAATGCTAATTTCAGTTGCTTATCGAGGTTTCGACTCCCGAGTGTCACTTTGAAGCAGCGCTGATGGAGCGATTTCGTTTGGACCTCATCGACCACATATCGAAGCGTTATTGGTATCGGAGACACCCACTGATGAAAATCCCTGATTCACTATCAAGTGGGATTGGATAACTGGACCTTGGAAAACCACGTTATGTGACTCTGAGTTGTTCATTTAGTAATAGGAGAAGTTCATTTAAACATTTTGTAAATAGTCTCATACTTTAATTAGCACTCCTTTTCCATAACAATTATTGTGGGAAAGAATAGGATGAACCTTTTTTTGGGGATGGGTGGGTAGTGTTTTGGTTTAGTAGAATCACGCATAGGGAATCCTCCATGCTATTGCAGCAAGCATGAGTGGCTTGTACAGTATACAATCCCATGGAGAAAGTCACTCGTTAAATGTTTTTGTATGTCAGACAATCAGGTTCTCTGTCTCAAGAGGCTCGTTTCCAATAACTGCAGCAGTGTACTCATTTCAGTGTTACATTTTGATAGATGTTGAGAATCTTACAGTAGAAGAGAGAAAAATACAATGATGTCCAACAGTCCCTTTTTAAATTTTACCTGCTAGTATACTCAACCCTCTTCTTTGAATGCCGGTATCGCGTGTGCTCGTCAAACATGGTTTGCTCGAGTGGAACAATGAAGAACAAAGAGGAACTTGGTGCTTTTTAGAAAACTGACAGGGAAAAGCTTTTTGTGGTGGTAGGGAGGATTAATTCTGCATCTTGTCTTCTCGTACCCAGGGCTGTGGAAGCGTGTCTGAAGGTTTTCCTCAACTGTAACTATACTTACCGCTGTACCACGAGTCTTCAACCGCTAAATGGATTCCCTGAGATAACCTTGGCTATTTTAATAATGGAAGAAAAGAAAATGCATTTTAAGATTTTTTTTCTTTTGTCATTTCATTATGACATTGCTTGCTTTGTACAGAAATGTGTTGATGATTATTAAACGCCTCGATCTGTTTACACGGTTCTCCTTTCACATTTCTCTTAAAGACGACCTCCGATATTCCAGGAAGTGTCGGTGAAGTCAGGATTCCCTTTGCATCTAAAAAAAGTCAAAGTGACGCATCAGTTCATATTCATATAGCACTCTTGAGACAAAAATACTAAGTGACGCAAAGTGTTATACACAGCACATGCAGTATTACACACAACAAAATTTGAAAAAGTTGAGCAACAGAAAGGACAACTCGGATTATAAATAATTAAAGTACATGTATAGCAGAGTCAGCTTGATTGAAACTCAATATCTATCCTCACAACACAGTTATTTATCTTCACAACACATTGCACTCATTCATCCAATCACAAGTGGTTTTTGGACTTTCTCATGTTTCGTATAGTTTTCTTTTCAGAATTTTCAAGATTCAATGAGGTGCATTTATTATACCATATGAATTTACAGTATATTTTAATAGCTCTGTATTAAAAGAACGAAATGGTTTTGTACTGCACTTTGTAATCATTTAATTGAACTATTTCTTTTACATTTTATTGTAATGTTATTTTCAGCCTCAAGGCATATGAATGATGATTCAGACGCTACATGTTTGAGAGGAATGCACCCATCTCCATCCCAGAATCTTGTACACGTCATTTAATTTAAGAATTGTCCTCTGATCTGTGTCACACCTCAAACCACACCACAAGTTCAACAAGTTTAAACTTGTTAAAAAACAAACTGCTCAGTCCTGTGATGTTTTCTTTAAGGTAGATCTCAACTGAAGATGTTAAATATCTTCATAATTACATCTATGGTGGTTTCAAAGAAGATTCATCCCAATATACGACATGCTTTTCACTATATATGTATGTATATATATATATATATATATATGTGCGTGTGCATAGTGGAAGATTAAGCCATCACAGGAGCTTCAATGTCTCTAAGCTGATAGCAGAATGAGATGAGCGATGCACTACTCAGTATTCAATCAAATGCCCCCTGGCTGTGTTGAGTGGAGCTAAACATTCACTTAGATGTTCTCAGATATGTTTGGGGGGGCAAGAATTCTGAGACATGAGCGATTGAGTGTGATTTACGAAGAAATAAAGCCAGTTTCTTAAAGAACGGTGGAGCCTGAAACTATCAATCACCTTTTTCATTAATTCACATGGTGCTCAAAAGCTCTTCTCTGGGACTTCTGTCCTTTACAGCAACAAAAGAAAAGATTAAAATCACAACGGGCTCGCCATGTTGGTGTAGTGTTTTGCACTCTTGCCTCACAGCAAGGATTTCCCTAGTTTGACTTCGACTTTGGCCTTTTAGCGTGGAGATTGTGCATTCTTTTTGTGCCTTCTTGAGTTCTCTTCCAGTTTTCGTCCACGATTCAACAGCATGTAGTTAAACGGGAGCTCTTACCAACAGGTGATCGGCTCAAGCCCCTGGCACTAAATTGGTTAAAGCAGCATGGATGAATAGATAGTGTGAATTTTCCACTTTAGATGTCTGCACCATATAATAGTTAGGTAATATCACACTTGATGTGCTGTTGCACTGGATGTCATCACAGCTGATAGGATAGGGGCTCAGAGGATAATCACAGCTGCATCTATATTCAGTACAACAGCACTCCCTCTTGTGTGATATTGCTTTTAAACAAGTTGCACTTACTCCATGTATTGGTTGACAGAATTAAAAATAACCATGATTCAGTCCTCTTTTCATCTGGCATCCAACACAAATAGTGCCGTCATTAAACCACATTCTGCTCCCGGCTGAACCATGCAGTTGGCTTTCTGCACATTTCTTTGTTTCTGCATTTCTATGTTTAGTTGCCCATGCAATTGGGTTTTAAATTAATAGCTGACTATCTTTTGTCCTCATCAGATTTTCATGTGCAAAATAATTGATGTGTCATTTGATTTGACATGATGTGATAACCGTTTAACTATTATGGCGTTACACCTGCATACAGGAAGTGGTTTAAATATCATGACTATCATCTGGTGTGTTAAAAGCTGAGTTTATTCTTTGTCGTGCCAGGTTTTAATGACATCATAGTCTCAATGTTAACTGAGGTAACATCAATAGTTCCTCGCTCAGCAGTAAACTGTTCCCATTTTTACACGGAATGAAAAAACCTTCACAGGAGAGAAAGATCCCAGCAGCACAACCTGACTGCACAATAATATCGATTTTCACAACTGCATGCCTGTGTGTGTGGGCAGCTGATGTTCGATGTGAGCAAAAGGGAAATAAAGCTAATGATGATGTCTGAAATGAACTTATGCTTCCGTGCCATAGCCTCGGTGCTTGAGGCAGTTACATAATCTTTCGTGAATTGATTGAAGACAAAAAATAAACCTTGTAGTTATGAATCCATCCTACGAGTGGTGCACTTTCACTTTGCTTCCTCAGCTGTGGAGGTCAAAGGAGGAGAACGCTTTCACCAATCTCCCAAGTAATGTAAGGGAGTTTGAAGCTTTGACACCTTCGTTTTATTTTCAGTTTTTCACCTTATAAGTCCCATGTTTTACTTTCAATTTGAACCCGGATTAACAATTCAGGGCAGTTGTGTCAAAAGAGATTGATAACCTTTAATGTGTAGATCTCCTCAGAAGTGAGATTCTCTTTTTAAAAAAGCTGTTTTAGTCTCATCTATATCACTACCGTAGACTGGGATTAAAGGCTTTGGGCTGGCGGGGGATTGTTTTCATTTTCCTTCACTTTATGTCTTTAATCACTTCAATCTGTCAGAATGGTTCAGGTCACTCCTGATTTTGTTGGTTTTCCTGTGAAGGTGATTGACACAGTTTGTTCTGCTGTTAAAATAACGTCTGCTTGAGGCCACACAAGCTGTCTCGCACCTCTTGTCGGAATCCTGCTTGTTGAAACGGAGAATGAGAGCAGAGGTGCTGCCCGAATTCCTTTCGTTCAAAGTTTTATGTGGGATTGTTTGGGGATTCACACTGACAAGTATAAGTCCTGTATTATTCAGTCATGGTACTTCCATCGAAAATATCCACTTTGTCCTGTGCAGAACCATAAAGGGCAGGAGCATAATCTCGTGCGGAAAGGCCATGCGCACTGGTTGTCAATTCATAACGTGGCTAACACAGAGAGACAGAAGACCACCCACACACACATTTATACTCCCAGTCAATTTATGGTCACAGATTAAAATAATATGCACGTCTTTAGGCTTTGGGGGAGGGAGAGCCTGAAAACTCCTCACAGAAAAGTCACTATGGTGTCAGATCTCCGTAAAAAAGAAGAAAAAAAAGAGACTTTTGACTGGTTATAGCCAATTCCAGGTTTTTAAAGAAGAATGGAAATGAGGTCACCCCAGGCGATTCCCAAAAATCCACAAATAAAACCTATAACATGTAAATGCAAGTTTTCATAACAATGTAAAGACAATTAAACACGTTTAATGGTCACATTTAATTCCTTTGATTTACACATTTGCACATCTACACCTGTAGGTGAAATGTCGAGGAGGATAGATTGTTTTCCTTCCATGAAGTTGGGGGCGTGCAAACCCGTCTGAAACACGAAAGATCTGGTAAAATTAGTAGAAGTTGTGCCGTGACAAACTTAAAACAACCTCTACGGTCAGTGGGCATTCACTGGTCCCTTCCACTGTTCACCTCACACATTACTGCTGAGGTAAAAATAGAATAACTTCGCCAGATCCATTTCTCTATCAGTGATTTAGTGAGAAAAAACACCATTCATGGGCAAGAGGAATCATCCACGCCAGTAAAGTAGAGCTTGTTGATGAAATGAATACGCCTGCCTCAGTCCTCTCAGAGAACTTTTGTCTCATTAAGCTTTACTTGAATGTCGGCTTCCTAATGATAACCTGATGTATCTGATAAAAGACAGCATTGTTTATAGCCTCTGGGATTCATGTACAATTAGAAATATTTCTGAAGTTTTATTTTGAATGAGACTGAAAGTCATTTCTTGGAGCCTTCAAAGGTCCTCATTGTTACACTTACAGTTTTATGCTATTGTTTATTGTGTAATTAGTGTTTGTCTTAACAACAATTACATGATAGTATATTCTGGCAATATGTCTTTTAATTGAATAAGCTTTTTTTTCTTTTTTTAATGTATGTGTGGATAAACTTTCTTTTTTCTGCCCAATAAGTTTCAGCCAATTTTCATCTAGATCCTGGATTTTGTATTTATTTATTTTGCAATTGCTCTCACTGTATGACAAACTGCATAACTGCAAGGATTTTAATTCATTAGTTACACAATCATGTTGACTTCATTTCTGAGAGAAGATGGCACAGCTCGGAACAGGACAGCCACACACAAACACAGAAATACAGCAATCCATATCAACAAACATTGACTTGTTGTTATAAAAGTATGCAAAATACCTTCTCAGAAGTCAATACACATTACTTTTAACTGAAGCAGATAGTTTTCCCCAGCAAAAGACGGCATCAATTCTCTTCGCTAAAAACAGGAAAGCGAGGCTTCGATTTGCATCAGCTGTCCTCTGATGCATCTGGAGGTTTACACTCGTCTGAAAGTGAAAACTTTTAACTCATCAGAGGGTAAACAACTTCAGAGAGTGTAAATAACATCAGAGCAGCCATCCATCATTTTAGTATAGGGCCCAGGCCACTGCTTATGCAATAGTGTTGTCAATATTTTCTTGGCACACTTTGTGCTCCTCAGTACCATCTTAACATTATTTCAACACCACTGCCTACATGAGGCCTATTTCTGACATTGTAGATCATCTGAAGGGCGTCTTCTGCAGGATAATGTTCAGAATGCAAAGGTACAATCCCAAGAGTGGCAATTCTGCTGCAATGTTGCAATGTTCCACTTATTATCCAACTTAGGCTGTGATTTCAATGAGCTATGGGGGTCCACTAATGATATACTGATTTAGGAGGGATGTTTTTCCAAGTAGGTTTTCCTCTTACCCTGTAATGTCTGTGTATTTCTGTAACTTTTAACACAATAGAACATCTTTGAGATGTAGTAGTACAGGAGTTTCACATAATTAATCTGCAGCAAGGATGTCATGTCGAAATGGAACAAACTCTCTGAGGAAAGTTTCCAGCTCCTTAATGAATCAGTGCCCAGGGCAGTAAAGACACAGAGGCTTAAAAGTGTTCAACCGGGAACTAGCTGATTGTACATAATGTTGTGGCTTGCGAGGAGAGTAGATTAAATAAGGCTTCTAATTCTTTTAGCCCACCTGCCTTCTCCAGTTAGTTTTTGGAGGCTCCCTGATAACAACAAATAAACAAAACATACTTACCACAACAATTCTCTTGTAGTAAGAACTGCAAACTCAGTATTAAATTCCCCCTTTAGTGTCCCTTGTTCTTAATTACTATGTGTGGTCCAGGGTTAGTAATCTCTGTTAAAAACAGCTCTGTTTAAATATTCTGGGCTCATTTGCACTCATTCAATTCGTGCGCTATAATTACATTAATCAGTCAGTGTCTGCATGTGTGCTTGTTAACGCACGCACGCACGCACACACACACACACACACACACACACACACACACACACACACACACACACACACACACACACACAGTCACATCTCCATGTATATGTATGTGGGTTGCATTCTGAGTACCTAGTGAGTCATTGGGTTTTGCAGATCAATGGCTGCCGGTCGATGAATGGCTGAGTGCTTTGCAACGACCACCCAGTTCAAGCACCCCCCCCCCCCCCAACCACACACACACACACACACACACACACACACACACACACACACACACACACACACACACACACACACACACACACACACACACACACACACACACACACACGCACACACACACACACCTAGGAAACAAGCTCTCGCTGTCTCTCGCTCTCTCGCTCTCTCTCTCTCTCTCTGTCTCTCTCTCTCTCTCTCACACACACACACACACACACATACACACACACACACACACACACACACACACACACACACACACACACACACACACACACACACACACACACACACACACACACGCACGCTGGATAAGCTGATGAATCCAGTTCATGGTGAGGCTCTGGATCAGGGAAGTTGTCTCAGTACAGTGTCAGGCAGACTAACGAAGACAACAGAGACCATGAAGACAGAAAAGAGAAAAGAGGATTTGGGGGAAATGAGAGGCTGGAGCCAGATAAAAGCTGACGAGAGTGAGGAGAAAATAAGGAAAAACTTCAGAACAAAAGACAGAATAAGATGCCTAATTTCTTTCTTTTCTTTTTTTTACACTGAGAAGGATTTGGAGCGCTGTCTGCAGAAGCAAATGAGTCGTGTCTGTAACTGTGAGGGTCCATGTTCTGGTCAGAGGAGTAAAATGAAGATTGTGACTTTGACTGTACTTGTCGGTTCATTGTACTGTCAAAAATGTGTGCGCGCACACATTTCAGTTCAAGTGCGAGTGCCACTGGCCTCAACGGTGGAGAGCCACATCCCTCCAACACTGAAATAACACACTGCAAAAAAAAAAACCCAGGAAAATCAACAGTACCCTCCAAACATTCACCTCTGTATGATCGAGGACACACGACTGCGTGCATCAATATATCATGGGGCACTAAGAGAGAGCAACTGTAAATCCTAATTTATGGATGAGTGAACTTAACCCAGTTCAAAAATTGATGTGAACTGGAAAAAAAACAAAAAAAAACAAAAAGCAATCTCAAAATATGATTTCCATGTTTCATTTTATCACCCAATATTGGGATTTGATTGGAAAAAAGAAGCTGCACATAAAAAAAAAAATCCTTTGGCAAGCCTTCAAAGGTATCTCTGTGTTTATGGTTAATATTTATGACAAGCCAACAGCTGCAGCAGTAGGACACATATGAAAACCTTCACATTTCACTGTGCTCACCATGTTAGTTACACATGCCATTTTAACCTAAAATAATTTTTTTAATTCACTATTAGACCTGAATAAGAATTTCAAAGGTCTGAGTCCTTTCTGGCCTTTCATGTCACCTTAGTTTAACATAGAAAGTAGAAGAGATTTCTCTCTCTCTTTTTTTTAAACCAGTCTTATCCACGGACTTCTGTGAGGAAATCAACAAAAATAAGTCATGAGCTGCAGACCTGAGCGTATGCATTAGCTTATTGACCTCCACTTAAGGAGATGCCTTGCAGATCCATATGCTTATAGAGCAAATATTTAAGTATGCAGGCACTTGATTCTACTCCTTTGTAGGAAAATATATATTTGTAGTTTAATACTTTGAACAATTGGGGATGAAAGATCTGTGGCTTTGCATGTATATATGAAATCTGGCTTTGAGTCACCAAACCCAAAAAGACCACAGCCTTGATGCAGAGTTGATCTATGAAGTCAGCCCGAGAGATGACTGCGACTTGACCTCATCATGAGTGATTGATGAGAACGTTGAGGAGGTACATTTTGGCATAGTTTGGTTCCCTGTCTGTGCATGTGGCTACAGAAGTGTAAGTGAGTGGATGAGAGGATGAGTTTGTGTGTGTGTGTGTGTGTGTATGAACAAAATATTCCTGTGAATGTTCGATTGTGTGTGAATGTGGGTATCTCTCTTCCTCTCTCCATCTGTGTGTATGACAGCCGCAGGAATGTGTATTTTAGTTCCGGGCCGATGCATTCGACCAAGGCTGAGGTAGTGTGCTGTGTGTACTCGTGTGCTGTTTGTCACAGAAATAGAAGGAGAGGCCATGAATATGTCCACCAAGATCAAGGTGGCTCAAGGTTAACGTGTGAGCATGTGTGGGTGTTTCTGTTACGTCTTCAGGACCAGAATAACCACATTGTGTGTGTGTGTGTGTGTGTGTGTGTGTGTGTGTGTGTGTGTGTGTGTGTGTGTGTGTGTGTGTGTGTGTGTGTGTGTGTGTGTGTGTGTGTGTGTGTGTGTGTGTGTGTGTGAGTTACTGACGTTGCGAGAGCCTGTATTAGTCACAGAATGAGGATGAGTCTGTTTAATCAGGTTGAAAGAGCAATGCTTTAATGACAATTTGGTAAAATAGGTTTGCTA
The DNA here is from genome assembly GCF_963422515.1 of Blennius ocellaris. NCBI lineage: Eukaryota > Metazoa > Chordata > Actinopteri > Blenniiformes > Blenniidae > Blennius > Blennius ocellaris. Next base: position 14,060,862 of record NC_137655.1, on the reverse strand, counting down.
ATAAGTCACTTTAAGTCTCCAAGAGTGTGTGTGCGTGTGTGTTTTTCTATACTGGGGACATTAACCTGATGACACAGTGAGTTCATGAAAATAAAAAAACAACAGTGTTTTGGGTTAAGACACATACTTTAAAGTTATACAAAGGTACATCATTAGATTAGAGTTGAGCATGTTATGTAGGTTAGAGCAAATCTGCAAGATGGATTTATTAGCAGATGCAATGTGACTGAAAATTAACTGCTCAATATTATGAGTTCACGACAGTGCGACAACTTCTGTAGAACTACGAACATATCCAGTTAATTAGAAATCGTGAGGCGCAAAGAGTCACCATTCACTTAGTCACCAAATCCCCTAAAAGTTGGATTCTTGAAAAATAAATTGAATGTTTGTTTATTTATTTTTTGCTTTATTTGCTGTAAAGTGGCCTGGAATTAATAATAATTGCAGGCTTCTCGTCTAAAATGCTGCCACGCTTTTACAATGAACAAACTACCTTCGGCTGCAGAGAGCACTTATCACAGATTTGTCACAGAGGTTTTTGCACAGCGCGATGACACGCAGCATTCAGGTGATCGCAATCTTTAACTGAACCACTAGATGACAGTAAATGTTGCACGCTGGATCTTTAATCAGTTAATTCAAGTGCCTTGACTCCCTTTGAACATCAGCTGAATGATCAGTCTACATCTGCAGCTACACACTGTGTATACAAGTATGGTGTGTGTGTGTGTGTGTGTGTGTGTGTGTGTGTGTGTGTGTGTGTGTGTGTGTGTGTGTGTGTGTGTGTGTGTGTGTGTGTGTGTGTGTGTGTGTGTGTGTGTGTGTGTGTGTGTGTGTGTATCAGAGGTTTCAGTCCAGTGCTCACACCAAACCCCTTCACCTGACCGTGGAGGAGCTGTGTGTATTACAGAGTCATGGACGTTCCAGTCCATCGCACATGTTAGGGCTCACAGTCAGAACATCACGAGAGAGTGTCACAGACACCATACAACGTAAGGTCATGAGACAGCCAACTCTCTCTCTCTCTCTCTCTCTCTCTCTCTCTCTCTCTCTCTCTCTCTCTCTCTCTCTCTCTCTCTCTCTGTGTGTGTGCGTGCGTGTGTGTACTGGCACATAGCAGGATCTAGTTCATCGCGCTTGCTGACGTGTACAAGCATCAAGGTAGAATGGTTGTTGGCATTTGTGCGTGTGTGTATGTAAGCATGCACGTGCTTCTGCAGGAACAACCTTCACGGCAGCAAGTGTCAGGGAAGCTGTCATTTCATCCTGCTGCCCCACCAACCTATGTTTCCCTTCTGTTACGACCTGGCCGGCGAGGGATCGGGGTGCAACATAAGACAGATGGAAACAAGTCTTTCACCAGGGAAAATGTGGATTTATTTTAGTAAATAAAATCAGATGGACAGTAAACAGAAACATTTCAAACTGGAGGAGTCACAGCCAACGAAAACAATCAAAACCACAAGATGGGCTATGCAAACAGTTCTCTTCCACAAAACTACAAAACTCACACGAAACCCAATTAACTCAATTAGCAGTTCCGGGTGTCTAATTAACAAAGATTTGCAAAAGCTGAGGAACTACAAATATTCACAACCAAGAGAATTACAGCATAGAAATGTCCCAACAGAGTAATACCTAATTGAGGCGGGTTGTGTCACAAGTAACGCGTCTTCTGGACTCCAGACCAGGTTCTCTGGACGCCAAGCCAATCCCAGGAAGGTACCGGTATAGGCTCATTTGCATACTAATGACTCCAGGGGCGGGGTGTCGACTCTTCAGCCAATCCGAGGAAGGCACCTGCACAGGGTCATTTGCATGCCACCACACATACCATACACCAGTAAAGGCACCTGCCAATGGCCTTAACCACCTTCTAAATTAACATAAAGTGTGACACATGTATATGAAACCAGGTGATTTTCAAGACGCATCTATTCGGAATACAAAAAAGACACTATGTGTGTAAGTGTGTTTTTTTTTTTATTGGTGTTGTACAAATGTGGATGACGTGAGAGTAGACGACATTCAAACCCACCATGATTTAAATAAGGAGGTTTCACACCCTACCCACCTACAACTGTGCTAATCAAATATTGAAATTTGCAACCAGCTGATCTAATATTTATTTTTTGCCCGGGGCTGTGAGACACTCACATTAGTTGAGTGATCTCCTCGGCTTACCAAGAGATCACAGGTTTATTCCTGGATAAACTCATGTAATCTTCATCTTTTAGGCTCACTCATGTTTCCTCGCACATGAATGACCAAACTACATCTTGTATTTTATTAAAAAAATGTTTTAATCCTGTCCTTTTTTTTCTTTAATGTTTTTTGAAGAATTTGTATTTTTCATTATTCTTGGGATAACTTTGATCATGAAAAAAAAACTCAACTGCTTTACATTAAATGTATGGAAAATATGTTAAGGGTAACAAAGTCGAGAGGACCACAGTAATGAATCACGCTTGAATCATTTTATAATCCATAATGAATTATAATATGACTCTTTAAATATTTCATATATTTGAACTTTGACTCTTTCAATCGTATGCTTCACTTTGTGTTCCATACTTTAACGTTACAGTATATTGTGCCATGTCTGTCACATAATATTGTATCAATAACAACTGGCAACAGACTTTACTGTATTAAATCATATTATATGTAATATCAAATCACAGTCTCACATCAAATTGTATCGTAAGTCAGTGTACAGCGTCATTTTGTACTTCATCAAGTCACATTGCACTGCATTACATTTCATGCTAACGTATGGTTACTACCAATAGAGCCCCCGCACCTTTTTCTTTTTTTGAAAGAAAACACAAGAGACGTCCGACATAGAAAAGGAATGCCTAAATATGATCTAAATTTCAGCCTCACTTTCTCATCGCCAACACAACCACACAAGCTGTGTTTGAGGCTCACCAGCTGTATAACCGAGCTGTTGGATTGGCCTGGGGATGAGCAATGAGAGCTCTGGTCCTTCGGTGATTTACATTTTATTTTAGTTTTAGTTTTACTGTCACTGCAAATGACAGCAATTGCTCGGCTAGCGTTTTTCCCTACAATAAAATGTTAATTCCCGACTGGCTTTTTCGACATCAATAATTACCATTACTTACAGTCATCATGTATTTGGGTTTCAGCGCAAGTTGTTATATATCTGTTGCATATAGAACATTAGTTTCATTATACAATAAGCAGGGGAAAAAAAGAAGAAGATCAAAATGTGGCCATGAGTTGCATTATAACAGTAAGAGAGACCTTCTCTCCCACTGCACATAATTTTATGCTTCTCTTATATACAGAAAGAGGGAAAACTTACTGGTGAAAGGCATCTCACGTCTTGCTGGTTGTAGGCAGCCAAGCCTTCTTGGTTTCGACGCTACTCACGACACCAAGTGCCCACATTCAGGCAAATCGGTTACAAAACATGCTTGGTTGCAAAAGAACTGATGGTTTATGCAGCCAAAATAAGAATGTTCAATATCCTACTGCTTTTCTCCGCGCACTGCATTTGGAACATTTTATTCATGCAAGCCAGGTGTTAAATGCTGACTCACTTTCACCAACAGTGACAAACACTTTCCCTCCGCTGCTGTCCCAGGACCTTCGACGGTACTTGTACACATTTTTATACATGACAGCTCTTTTAAAGGTAACTCGCTGTTCCCTGCCATTGCAAGACAGCCAAGAAATATATGATTTTTGCCTGCTGCTGCATGCATTAGTTATGGCTTCCATGCAAAATAGATTAGATCTGCAATTTCATTGAGTTGCCAAGGACTTCTTAGCTCACATTTCTCTGACCGTCATCCCTGTCCAATCACCCAATCGATGTTATGATGAACCTCATTTGAGATGTTTCGGTCAGTCAACATCACATCCTTGGTCTGGAAAGGACCCGCTGAGACTTTGGCCTTCATTTAATATCACGCATATGAAGCAGATTGTGCAGCAATGCCATTTTGTATTCTTGAGCGTTACGTATCTTTGTGCGCATATCTGAATCCAAAAAAAAACAACCAACCCTGCATTTAAATGCATTCATTATCATTAATTGAATCAGCAGTTGAATACAAACAACAGCTGGTTAACCGTTTCCTGCAAGATTGCATGAAACGGGAATACTGATGTATCATCGCTGTGTTTTTTCTTCTGGACACGTTCGACTTTGAGAATACAAGGCGCTGTCTGTTAGCCGGTCTTCTGTTGTCTTCTTGTGTTTACCTCTTTTCAATGCCTTCATGACAACCCTGACCTATATTTTGTTTCCTATACGAAAAAAAAAAAAAAAAAATGTTTTTTTTTACACAGCTGTTTCCCAGAAAAGAAGTATTAGTATGCATCATGAATGAAGTGAAGACATGGGTTTTTAACTGTAATAGGATTTGATGGATTCAGTGCAGTCATTTTCACAGGATGCAAACAACTGTGGATATGAAATGATCCTTGTATCCAATTGCTGCTGGAAATTCATGGGGAATCGGTTTATATTTTATCATCTTCATGCATTATGCAGCCGAATAGACCAAAGTTTGCTCTGTTGCGAAAAGTATACCCGAATCCACCCTGAAACTGGGCAGGCATGCATAAATGTGTCACTCTCATTAACATGGCACTGCAAGTTTTTTTTTTTTTTTTTTTTGCAGTAGGGTTTGTGCACAAGGAGAGATGTTCAGTCCCACGCTTTCAATTTGAGCGCTCTTATCTTACATTAGAGGCTGTTATTGACCTTCTTTGCCTTTAAGTGTTGCGCTTATTAGCCGGCTGACATACAATCAATGGCAAATGGACTCTGTGGGCTTCAAATTGTCACAACACATACAGTACCAGTAAACGCTCCTTTTGCCGATTATTTCATTTCACTTTTCATTTGAGCATCCTCTTCTGTGTGTTGTTTCTTTCTGGTGTGAACACACGTACCATAATGCTCTGTGTTTATGCATGCTGAATAATCTGCAAACTGGTAATACTCATCTCTCACATCTCTCATATAGGTTTCATCTCAAAGAGTCCTGATTGGCATGGACAGGAATAATACATACTTATCAAAGCCAGAACAGATGATTGAATTCAACACTTTTATTCATCCAATAATATATATTGACTTGCTCTTGGATAAGAAGGAGGTTCATTGCTCTGTATTTACCACACTGCTTTTGAGAACTTCAATTCCGGTGTTTCCGTGGTCTGTTGTTCAGGCTGCACCTCATTCATTGACCGCCAGGTCTTTTTGAGGTGTCGTTACTAAATATCACAAGTTCAATACAATTAATATCTACTACTCCTTGTTTTTAAAATGTTGGGGTGACTTCCTTAATCCAGAAAGTACTCCTGTAATGTCCCTCAGTAAATTCTGCTGAAGTTACATAGGTTAATAGAAATAACAAGAATAAAACGGATTTATGTACGAATGACAAAGCATGAAAACAACTTTGATAAACTACTAACATGTGGACAGAAGCAGAGAACTCTTATAAAAGGTAAACTGGTGTTTATTTAGAATCTAATGAATAACACTCTTGAAGAAACCTTGGTAACTGGAGCTGCATTATTGAGTTTACAGTAGTAATCCATTATTGATCAGCAATCGATTACTGGCAAAAGTATTGGCACTATAATAAACTGCTAGTTTATGATGAGTTTGGCTTCATCATTTTAGTATTTTTGTTATGGTTTTCAGGGTACCACCTCTGAAACATTACACAAGAAGTCACAGTTACAAAACAAGTTATTTGAAAGACTAAAACCTCTCTGCTTCTCTGAAGTACCGACGACGACGATCTCCACTTCACCAGTTTCAATGAGATATGTTTACTCTTCCTTTTTTCTTTTGCCAGTTTTTAGAATTATGAGTCCACCTCCTGAGCTGCCTGCAGAGGTGGACTGTTATCGCTGAACAAAACAAATATGCCCCTGACTTCTGTCTTCACTTCATTAATCTGTATCATTTATATCAGTAACAATTTACTGAGATGAGCAATTCCTCTGACCAGCATTTTTTGCAGGCTCAGACTGCTTGAGATTGGTTGCATAAATTAACGTATCGACATAAATTGATGTCAGTAGATTTATAGAGCCATGTACTCTGACAGATTCTCTCCCAGGCTCATGACCAGGAGGATTATCAAAGAACGACTTGACATTGACGGGTCCAGGCCCTCTTGGGTTTAGCGGAACGAAACGTTAAACAGCTGCTAACAGGTTATTAGTCTTTAAATTACTTCCATTTCATCAGATTCTTTCTTTCAATTCCTTCTCAAAGTCATTCTGATTTTAATAGTCCACGCGTGTTTCAGGACTGACATCTTCTAAGTTATCATCCCCCAATATTTCTCACAAATTGCAATGCAGCCTCACCAGTCACAGTTCACTGGAGAGTCTGAGTTGATTTGGGAAGAGAAATAGATAATGCCGAGAGTGGAAGCTCAATTAAAGAAGCCACGCTGCTGGAACGTTATTTAGCTGCTGTTGATACATTCAATGGACCGTCTCTGCAGACAGTGTAAACATGGTATTTTCAGTTTCAGGTCTATGCGTCATCGCTCCTGCAGTTTGTTTTTTATGACTGCCATGTTTCAATCCTTTCCACATCTTGACTGAGTGTCAATGAAATGTGACCTGATGTGTTAACACATTAGAAGGGTGAAAACAGAACATTTAAAACACTGATTTATTAGGAATTTATTTTTAACTGACCTGCAGTGGTCATATTGTAGGGACCAGTGAAAAGGGGAAGGATGGCGTGGGATGCTTAGGTCAGTATTCTGAGGGAAAAGCTGTGGCAGCTTTAAAACTGCAAGTTTTGTTTGCAAAATGTCTGAGCGCAGTGTGACATGCTGACACAAAAAGTGCTTCATTCTTCTTCTTCTTTTTTTTTTTTGACAACTTTGATGACTTGTAACCACAGCTGTTACTGTGGTGCCTGTGTGTACAAATACATGGCTGCTGTGAATGAACTGAATGATATTATATTTATATAACTCCAAAGGAAAAAGCTAGTGCTAAGACAGTTTCACTCCTTCCCCATTAGTAACTTTGCAGTCAAACTGCCGTGCGACTTGCAATTCTGCAATTCATAGAACGCCACGATCTGTTATTTCAAAGGAAGTGACGTTGTTGTTCGTTAAGACTTTGTAGCACTGGAAGCAAATATAATTCTGCATTTCTCCCATGCTTTAACCCTAAAAGACTGGTGCTTGAATCATTTATTAAAGAAGACGGACTTATTAAATAGCATGCATAGAAATGAAACAGAACATTAGTAGATAACAGAAAGAAAATGTAATATTTTAGAAAATGTAACTCAGATATTATATGGGTAAACTGTAACAATGTTAACATGCGTTGTCAAATGTAACATGCATACTGTTAGCAGAACCTTTGTGAACACTAATAAAAGGAAGGAAGCCGTTTTATCACATATACTTCCAGAACTGAAATGATCAGTTAAGATGATGCCATTTTAAACAGAAAATAACAGTTTTTTGTTGCTTCCTGCCAGGTGGACTGTGTCTGAAAACATGTAGCCCGTGTCTCTTGTTTCCATCATAAGTTGACAGAAGAATAAAACATGCAAAGTGCACTGAGCATTAGCTGGCTGCATAACCCTCACATACATATTGCATATTTAAAATCTAATTTCTCGCTACTCATGTATTCGTTTGCATGTAAGGGAAAACATGTGTATTGTATTCCTGTGTGTGTGTGTGTGTGCGTGTTTGAGTTAAAGGAAAGATGGAACTTGAGCAGGAAAGCAGCTCGAGCCCAAAGCAAATAATCTCTGAGACAAAACCATTCCCATCAGCCTTGTTTACCTCAATACTCGTCAGGTTCAGAGTGTTCACACACACACACACACACACACACACACACACACACACACACACACACACACACACACACACACACACACACACACACACACACACACACACACACACACACACACACACACACACACACACACACACACTAATACATTACATCGAGGTCATCTGCCAGCAACATCAATCACTTGGCTTCCCGTCTCCAGAAAAGCCCTGAACACAAACCTGGTGTCAAGCATCACCATTTCAACCACTGTTTCTTCCTTTTTTCTGGCTCTTTTCGCATTCTGTAAGTGCATGTACAACCCTGGTTGATGTTCTTTTTATTTAGTGATGTTTTTGCCTGCAATGCGGCAAGGATGTCAGATGCCAATCAGTCACCCTTGGAACTACAGAGCTCGGTAAACTTCTGGTTTGACGCGTATTAATGTGATGTTCTGTGCTTGAATTATTAACTTCGGTGACATCGCAGACGTTTCAAAGCCACAAGAAGAGCACATTCCCCCGGTTGAGAAACATTGCCAAAAACATAATTGATGCAAACCCTCTCAATCAACAAAAATCAAGAATCAAGATTACAACAGTAATTTTATTGGAACACCGTGTAAGTAAACACAGCAGGGGGTGTGATGCTCCTGCATATATTCACGGCGGTTTGACAAATTGGAGATGATGCACTGTTTTCTACACCGGGAATTCAAACAGGAACCTCCTGCACAGTCCCAACATGAGCTGACAGAGTGATGACAAACACAGCCGCTCGAAAATTGGGGGGGGGGATATTTGAGTTTAGCAACAAGGTTTCAGTGGCACTCCTCAAGGCTTTGTTGAGTAGCAGTGCATATATGTCCCCGGAGTGAACAGCTGCCGTATCAATTCAGAGCCCGGTGCTGTGGCTATTTGTAGCACAGTGGGACCCTCAGCAATAAATATTCTGACACAGATAAAGAAAGAGATACACATGCACACTCCCGCTCACATATGCAATGTGAGCGGGAGCGTTGTTTCAATCCTCTGTTCTTGTTGGATGAATTGGAGCTTCACCTAATACACTTGCACTCTATAACTATTTTGAAATAGAGAAGCCACCCCCTGAGCAGGGAGACTATCTTATTCAGTCTGATCACAGATGACAGCAGGAACCGCCTTTAGGCCTCCATACATGGACATCAATTTCAGGCACTGTGAGTTTGCATGGACTATATTTGCAGCATACGGCAACAAAATCAAAATGATAATCGTTTGGTGATGAGACATAAGATGAAAGAACAGGCTGCTCATGCAGCGGAATAGTGATAGGCGTTGTAGAATGCCATTTAAATTTGCAACATGCAATGTAGAGATAAAACACAAAATTGAAACTCTATGCAACACATAAAAGCTTAATTTGATTAAAATGTAGCTGTAGAGTACACCAGTATGTGATAATGTCTCTATCTAGTCCCGAGTGTCTGGAAATATTTAGTATCTATACATCTATCTGGGGGATCTCTGAGTTTATGAAACTATATTTGTATGTCTGCTTTTCTTTTTTTCTATCTGTAAATATCCAGCTATATATCAATAGTTTTATTCAGCTTTTGGAGTCACCAATTGATCTTCAATGTATGTTTTATTTATGTATTTGCTTCACCTCCAGTCTAATTCATAAAATCATACCAAAAAGAAAAAAAAATAGATATCGTCATACTCAAGTCAATCAATAAACTGATCATGAAGTCTAATGTGTGGCGCCACTATTGATTATATTGGGTTTTTTGGAGGGAATGATTCTTCTGCAGTTTATCTAATGAAAGAACAATGGAAATGAGTTAGCGGAAAACAAAGAAACAAAGAAACAAAGCCAGACTATTTCTGTTGATGGCATGTTCAAATTTTAATGATCAAGAAAAAAAAAAGGATTCTTGTCTCTTCTGGTTTGGCCGAACAATCTTATACATATTTCCTGTCATTTTTTTTAATTTGTTCTAACCTCTATGCCTCAGAGATCCAGACCAGCCTCCAGAGGCTGACTAATTATAGGACTTTTATTTTCACACCACCCCAGTATGGCTCAGCCAGACACGTCTGTATTTCATTCCAGCCTCTAGCGGTACACTGTGGTGTCGTGAGCCAATCGATACCGAGCCCTCACCTGTGTAATATCCATATCCCTAAACTGAGATCGGAGGGGATTGACGGAAAGGTTCATTTAAAAGATTGATAAAACATCCATCTCTGTAACACTCTGCTGCTTTCCATCTTAGCACAGTTGCCACTTTTTCAAATTGCTTCTCACATTTTTTCCCCCCAAAACCCTCGACTTCCTCTATTAGTTCTCTTACACTCGCTGATCTCCCATCGCTCTAACATCCTCCTTTGTCTTAAAGCATCTGCCACAGTTTTTTTCTGTTTCCACCCCCCCCCCCCCCCCCCCCCCCCCCGCCGCCGATGCAGTCGTCCTCTTTCAAATGCTTTGTCATCTCTTTTCTCTTTTTAATCCTCATTTTCATCTCGTTTACCCCTCCTGCATTTGCCCTCCCTCCCCAGGCTCCATTTGAATTGTGTAAACCTTTATGTCCCAACCTCTCCACTCCTCCCACTCAGTGAGCATTCCCAGAAAAAGGCCGTCTGTGTGCGCGGGAGTGTGTTCTACCAAAATGCCATAAATGTGTCAGAAGAAGCCGCCATGCCACGACTTCGTGTGCTTCTATGACGGCAAGAGTGCAGCAAAAACCACACATACAGGACACAACTGAGGGTGAATAGTGAAGACAGATTAACAATGGAGCAGAGAGAAGTCCAGAATAAATAAAGTGTTATTGGAACAATGACATTTTGGAACCAGACAATGCCTAAACAATTCTCTTTTTATTACTGGTTGCAACACTTTTCGCTTGGCTGGTGAGTAATATATGGCTTACCCGTTGAACTCTAAATAAAATAACCTCCTACTCATCAACACCTTTCTGAATGAAGCTGTGGTCTCTAACAATAGTCTAGCGCAACCGACAAATTAGGGCTGATGAGGCAGAGTGTGCAGCCAACCTAAATAAATGCTTAAGAGACCATAATTCAAGAGCCAAGAGCAAATTAGCGATCCCTTTCTTTTAACTCTCATGACATACTTTTCCTCGGATTTAATGTAATGTGTCCTATGTAAGATAGGACTGATTAACACATTGCTGCAGCTGCTGGAGATTTCGAATAACACAGTTCACAGGTTTTAACCACCTCATGTTGCTCTCTGAGTGCATCATTGCATTTAATGGGGAGGGTATTCTTAGTCAACTGTTGATCGGCAGCACTTGGGACTAAATTGGCGTTAGATCGGTGGGATATCTGGAGCCGTGTCTCTTTGAAGCTGCTTTGGCAGGACAGAAACAGATTGTATTTGTCAGGTCTACGCTGATATCTTCTCTCTGTTTCACTGCAATTGATAAATGGTTTACAGTGTTTTACAGTCCAGTGGTGTGCTGTGACTTCCATTCACTGTCAGTCCACCCGTCTTATCATTTCAGACAACGTGTCAAATTCTGCTGCAGAAAACATGCACACTGGCCCATTATGCCAACACCTCTCCAATCTGTTTCCATCCTATTCTCACTGTTTACAGGATATGTGTGCATGTGTATGTAGAAGTGGAAGCAACATGACTTCTCATTTCCACGGAAGTATTTTTTTTGCAGCTGATGATGCACTTCTGTCACTTGATCACATATTTGTGAACCGGGTTTCTTACGGTCTTGTATATGTTCTCTAATACGTACAGACATGCTCACAATCATTTGAAGTTTGTGCATGCTCTTGGCTTTGTCTTTTCTTGACCCTTGTTTTAATATATGTTTGTGTGTCCTTTGTTTTCTTTCAAGCACTTTGTGACAAAGCATTTTGTGACAAGTGCTGCACAAATAAATTTGACTTGATTTGATGGCCCAGTCATATAATATGATGGGAGGGATAAAAATACTTCTTCGAGCACAGCTACCCCAGTGAGCCATGGTCAAGGAGATGGGCACGAGGAGAAAAGCTCTCAGACAGCATTATGCAGGTTGACTGAAATTTCATTGGAGCTCTCATGATGTAAATGAAGTCTCATGTCAAGTGTCTGAACAGTGGTGGAGCATTTGTTGTATTTATTAATTTTTTTTTAACTGTGTTGTCTGAATACTGTAAAATAGCTCTAATCCACCTTTATGCATGAAATGTATGTGCTTTTTTTTTTTTTTTAGTGCAGCAACAGCAAGGAGACAGAAAGAAAAAGCCATGTGGCAGTGAGGTTTGATAACAGTTATAAGCAATATAGACTGAGAGGACATTTGAATGGATTTTAAAAGCAACAATTATGAGATAAGCAACAGGTTCCCACAATCAAATAAGAGGGGGAAATGCATTTAAGTAGCTGTGAATTCTCAAGCTCAGTGAGTCATTTATTTTTCATTATTGTTCGGATAGCATAGTCCACTGCATTTTCTGCTTTTTCCTCCTCTTGAACACTTTGGGTTATGTGCTCCTGTGTGGTTACAGGATTAAAAAGGTGCATGTGTAACTGCAGTTTTCCTTCATGGATTTGCAGAATAACTTGAATCAAACCAAGATTTATGCTTGTGTCATCTTAGTTGAGAATGACCACAAGGTTTAGAAATAAGAGACAAGTATGACATATAGAGATGGTGAGTTTATAACTGCCAATCATAATAAAGCATCGCTCTAGAAAAGCATTTTCTAAACTACAGATATAACCATAAGTAATTTTTTTATTTTTTTTTTAATTTTATGTGCTGACATGAATTATTATGGAATTTGTTTATACCCGGTGTATGGGTGTTGCATGGAGCAATAAAAGATTTAAGAATAGGCAGTGTGTGAAAGAGACAGGAAAAGCATTTAAGACATCAATGAATATTTTAAGAGAGAGTGGGAGCTGTGGGAGGGACTCGCGGACTGAGAGGGAGTTGGACTGCTGAGAGACGGAGAGATAATTTAATAGACGGGCAGAGCGAATGTGTTGTAGGACAGAATGGCTGGAGGGATGAGAGATGAATGAATGGTGGACTAATCTGGACGAAGTAATGGAGAGTAGACACGACATTAATTTAATAGGATGGATGAAAAGATCTATTGTGTAATGTTAAAAAAAAAAAAAAAACGAAACTTACGACAAACATGAAATATGCGCGAAGTCAAAGTAGATACAATTTTCTAGTATTTCTAGGCATCCATAGAGAGCAGATGATCTTAACAAGGGTTAGACTGATGAGGCCTAGCGAGGTGAACCGAAACAAGAAAGGAAATATCTTGAACACACAAACTTCAGACTTTTCATGCCATTGATGCAGAGGGAAAAAAGAACCAGGAGCCATCTCTGTTTCGCTCAATTTGCGTGAAGGTCACTTGGAAGCAGCAATCCAATCACATGGCGAGGTATTTAAATCAACCACTTGACCGTGGAACTTGTAGAGCAAGTCTGACCAAAAAGTTATTCATTGATTTATTGATAACATTTTCTTTTTTATAACTGTCAAAGGACTAAAACAATAGTGTCACTATGCCTATAGTGTGTTCCAACTCGATGCCGATGAATGTATCTTTCAGACCTATTGTTTAACACAATATTATTAAGCAGGCACACTTTACTCATGCTCTGTGGGGTGAGGGGAATGCTTGAAAACACTGGTAAACAAAAATAGAAGTGCATGTTGAAAATATCCTGAGAAGCAAATAACAACAAATGATTTATGAATATTGTAACATTTACAATCTAAGTACACAACAGACAAACACAAAGACAATATCATGGCTCATCATAGGAGCAATCTATGGAAAAGGAGATTTCAATAAGCAGGGGTTTTGGGTGACGGCACACATTCAAAAGCGTTGATGCTTGTGCAGTAGTGTGGCAAGTGAGGAAAGACTGGAGATAAACTCCCCCTTATGTAACTGAGAATGTTAATGCAGGGCTATTATAGTAGGGCTGCAGTGCATAAACCCATGTCACACAACAAATCCTCTAAATTAAATGATAAAACATGTTGCTGGTTCATGCCCTCCAGACGACGTGCAGGGCAAAATAATTTGTCTGTGCCTCCCAAAATGATTACAAGTCACAAATGAAGAATACATTTATTTAATGAGGGAAACATGCTCTGACTCTACCAAGGTGTGCATGAGAACTCCTAAGAGATATTAACAAGAGTTTGAATCAATTAACACAGGGCTTCAATATCAGTTTTGAACCAATAACCATATAATACGCTCTTGGTTCCATCTTTCATCGAAGTTCGACCTTTTAAAAACTCCAAAATCATGTTTACTCCAGCTGGGTAACAGTGTTTGCAAAGTAATTCATAACTCAACATCAAGCAGGCTTCCCGAGTTGTTTGTCTCAAATCCTGTAACAGCTTATTTATCTTTTCTCGACTGAGAGGGCAGCATAACACCATAACAAATGTTGATAGAGTAACAACATTTCTTCAGCATAAAGACCATGTGAAGGATAACGCTGATATCCAGTAGTCACAACTCAACTCCTGGATGTGTGTTTCTGCAAAAAGCTGAGGTGTCGTGGAGAAAAAACCTCCAAAGGCAAGTGCCCCACTGCCTCTGGCTCTGGGGGAGGGGGCCAAGGAAGATGACCTTCAGCTTATGGTGGACGTGACCTGCTGCCTCTGATCCAGTCCTGCATCAAGTCCTCTCCCCTCAGGTGCCCCACATTGCTCCTGTGGAACCCATCAGACACTGAAAGTAAAGCAACAAGGCCGCTCACTTAAAACTAATATCATCATGACACTGTCATTTTAAAATATGAATTTGAATGCTTTGTATTTCACATGGCTGTAGTGTAAATTAAAAGACTTAATGTCCTGTACTTGCAGTTGTTTGTCACTGTATTAAAGCAATTTTATACCATGATTACCTTTGCTTGTTGCCTCACAGTGAGATTATACCTGCTTTGAATCAGGCGAGTTTACGTATTCTCCCTTTGCATGGTTCGGTTTCCTCCAAACATTTGCATTTGAGGTTGATTGGGGGCTCAAATTGCCCTCCGGTGGGATTTTGAGTGCCTCTCCTGTGATGGACTATCAACCTACCCAGTCTACTGGATCCTGCATGACGCAAATATAAGTTTGATAAAGATAAATAGTCTGATGGTTAATGTAGATGGACAATTTATCAGGTGAGCCAACAAGTTGTCCCAAATAAAGACCCCCGATTCAGTAAAAAACGTGTCTTATCATACTTGTAAACTAACATTATCTCTTGATGAATAAATAATTTGAGGATGTTGTACTTGATTATGATGGCTTATTTTTAATCCCCCCCCCCCAAACTCCAAAACTGAGATGAATTGAAAAAAAAAGTCCAAATGACACTTTGAGCCACAATGGCCACCACATCAATGGAAGAAACACTGAGAAAGAAGTAGAAAATCCTTCCGCATAATGCGAAGCTGTGCCGACACATTTTCTATCTTTATAATGAGTCTGTGGGCTGAATAAAGCTCATTCAATTTGCATCTGCTCACAACGTTTTGAAAACATTTTCCCAGGCACATGGGGGGCTAAAGATAAACAGGTGGGCTGCTTAACAGGTACTTTATCGACTTCCTTTTCTGGCTCTTCTTCTTCTTCCTCTTGTCATCGTCAACATCAATTTATCAACACTAAATAAAAAGAAAAGAGTATCTTTCGAGTGCAGTCGGTTAAATTTCACATGTGGTGACAAAAAGCCTCCGATGAAAAGTGAGGTCGGTACGGCAGTAAAATATCAATATTATTAAAATAAATACATTTAAATCATAACATGATATTAAGCTTAACGTATTGGATTCTATCATGGTTGCTACAAACATCCATCAAATAACAGAGATAAGTATATTTGTCTGTTTTACTAATATTCAACCAACAATGTATGATTTATTATT